>NC_009319.2:131854-144872 GCF_000002845.2 Leishmania braziliensis MHOM/BR/75/M2904 | reverse complement strand
ATGGGTGTTTTGGGGCAGCAGCTTCCCCACCACATTGGGCAGTGGGGTCCGGGCGCGACACATTCCAGCGACGGTGCAGGTCGCCCACACCCAGCGCCACGCACGACCCGGCCGCAGACGCCAGAGTGGCGATGCATCGCTCTGCCTTCCCCACGCCGTAGGCGCTTGACCCTGTCACCTCCAGAAGTGGCACGGCGTTGGCAGGGATAGGGAGGGGCTGGCCGGCCTCCCCACACGGAGGGGGCGGAGGGGGCGGAGGGGGCGGAGGGGGCGGAGGGCGCTGGATGCCGTGCGCCGAGATGGCGGCCACCGTAAGGATCTCAAAAAGGCAGGCGGGAAAAAAGGAGCGATGGAAGTGATCAACGATGAGTTTTCTGCAGCCACGAACACACAGAGGCGCACTGGAGACATCACTGTACGGTGGAAGAGGAGGAAGGAGGTAGACGATAAGAAACGTGTTGCTTCTCCGCTTGGGTATGCATCGGAGGGCGAGAGAGAGTGCAGCGTACACACAGTGGCAGGAGTAGTCGAAGGAAACATCACATCCGTGCGCCCTCTCCTATCATCAGGCCATTAAGCAAACAACGATGCCATGCTGGGCTCCGGTGCCTTCCCTGTCTTTTCTCTGACGTAATCATCCCTGTGCTCCATCTCACTGCAGTAGGTTTGTTGCTTGGCGCCATAAGAAATTAGGGCGACGCTTTTCCCTTCAAGCTCGGTCAGCTTGCGCTCATTCAAGTCAAACGCAAGAATTATCTTGCTTTCAAAGGGGCGGAAGAGACTCGCCATACTTGGAGATCCTGTGGTGATGCCACGCGTTTCGCAGTAGTCATCCCAGTGCTGCATCTCCGCGCTGAACATTTGACTGGACGAGCCTGCCTGAGTCGCTGACACCCCCGTCACCTGCGTAACGTACGTGTCACTGCCGAGCACGAAGGTGCGCGCGAGGGGCTCCGTGTAGGAGGAGGCAAAGAGTTGCTGCATACGCGGTTTGCCGTCGTTGATACTGCGATCATTCCGGTAGTCGTCCCAGTGAATCATTTCACTGCACAACAACTGCAGTGGCTCTCCGCGGTTTGCCGCCTTGTTGACGATGGGAAGAGAGATGTAGTAGTCATCCCCCATAAAGAAGCACCGGCCTGTCACTTCCACATTCATCTTGAGAAGCGTGCGCACACACACAGACCGATGAGCTAACTTGAACGCGACGACTTCGAAGGGGGTTTGTGCTATGGCAAGTCAGAGAGAGAGGAGGCGTGCGTTGCCTATGTCAGCCAGTGAAGTGGAGGTGTATCTGTGTGGGCGTGTATGACGTCAGCATCCACAAGTTTTTGCCATACTAAGAAAACAAGTTGAAGCAGCGCCGCCCGCCACAAACGACAGATCGCAGACAAGTACAGCGCGGGAGGGGAGGAGAGATTACGAGAGAGAGCCAACACAGAAAGAGCGGCGAGAGTGACTCGGTAAAGGGTGTGTAAGGAGACGTGCCGGCATGTGCAACGCAACTGAAGGAAAACCAGCGTACCACTGAAGTGTAGAGCCACCACTTAAAAGACAAGAGAACACATGCCAGGCATCACAGAATGTACTCGCCACCACAAGAGCCAGCGAGGAGCATTGTGGCGCACCCGCGCGTTGCCCTCGCACCTTAGATAGCTCACCTAGTGCAGTCTTGAGTTCGTTTGAGAGAGATTCACGGCATCGATTACTTAAGCGATGTGGTCCTTGTCGTCACGCCGAGCCACGACACAGAGGAAGAAAAAGTGGTAAAAGGAGCGGTGAGGAGCACAGGTACGCGTGCGTACTCGCGCCTGTACCATGGGCAGGGGAAGCGAGGTGAGGGGAAGAAGCGACAGATGTCATCGTCGGCATCAATAGGCAAAGAGCAGAAGCGAGGGGGAGGAAGGCTACAGAGCTGAGACCGAGCTGCCCTCTCTACCATCTATACTGCTCACACAGACGCGTGTTCACGTTGAAACTGGTCGAGAGCGGCAGCGTCATAGTGGGTACCCTGAAAACCACTCGCCCTCTGCGACAGGTACGCCGTCACGATCGCCCCCTCCTGGAACACCTGTGGAACACCGGCAGACTCCTTCAACAACGCCAAAAGGGCCTCGGAGCAGAACACCTTCAGGTCAGCGCCGCTAAAACCTTCCGTCTTCTCCGCGATGGCGCGGGTGTCAGCGGCGGTTTTGCACAGCAATAGCTGCAGAATGGACTCGCGGTCTGCCAAGGTGGGCAGCGATACGTGTACCATATAATCAAACCGCCCAGGTCGCATCAACGCTGGATCAAGGAGGTGCGGCACGTTGGTAGCGCCCACAAAGCAGACCCCGCAGATGTCTGAAAAACCGTCGATCTCCGTGAGAAGAGTCGACAGGAGGCGCACATGCTCGCTATCGTGCCCGCCGCTGACCCGACGGCCACCAAGCACCTCCACCTCATCAAAGAACACAATGCACGGCGCCTGGCGGCGGGCACGGGTGAAAACGTCTCGTAGATAGCGCTCGCTCTCCCCCACATACGCACTCACCACGGTCGCAGAGTCTAGGTAGATGAGCGAGAAGTTCCCTTCCGAACAGAGGGCCTTTATGAGCGTCGTCTTAGCGCACCCTGGGGGACCGTAGAGAAGGATTCCGCGCGGTGGGGTGATGTGGAAGCGTTGAAAGAGCTCGGGCTGCTGCTGCGGCCACACAAGTGCGCGATGCAGCCTGTCTTTCACCTCCGCCAGTCCACCGATCTCCGACCACCGCACTGCCTTGAATGGGAGCACAGAACCGATATCAGGCAGCCGAGCAGCCTCCAGCGTCTCCACGCATGTCCGCCCTACGAGACGCTGTGCTGCACCCATCCAGTCCATGGCGCTGCCGCCTCGCACACTGGCCAGCAAGACTGCGCGCTGTGATGCACCAGGGAAGGAAAATACAAGATGAAATGTAACGAGCTCCTCCAGCACGTCGGGTGCACAGAGACCGTAGTCATGGGTGACACACAGCACAACAACGGATCGGGCGGCACCGCTGCCGCCCCCGCGAACAACCGCGGCGTCTCGCTGGAGCTTACGCATATGAAGCTTCGCGAGTTCCGGTTCAGCCGCCGCAAAAATGTGCTCAGCTTCAGTGACAACCAGGACCACTGTGCCACCCCGTCCCTCGCGACATGCCTCTGACGGCGAAAAGCAACTCGACCATATTAGCACCGTGTGTGTGGCAGCAACGCTTTCCAGAGCGTACCGCACTGTGGTGGAAACGCCACACCCCCGGGGGCCGCGCGCCATGACGCCGACAAACGCACTCGCGGACTTGTCGGCGCACAACAGCAACTGCAGGAGTTGGTCTGCCTCACTATCAAGCCCAATGGGTCGTACTGCTCCTCCCCCGCCAAGGCCGCTGCTACCGACCCGCTGAGAGTCATTCACACGCACGCGGCAGTCGCTGCAGACAAGCGCCACCCCGCGATAGCCCTTCTGTAGTACCACTTGCCGCACAGTGTAGACGCCGTCCTGTATGCGAAACTCAGCCCCGACCACAACGTAGCGTCCCATAAGGGCAGCAGCGACATGAGCAGCGGTAGCACGGGTGTCACGTCGTGGCCCGTCTACCGTCACCTCCTTTGCCATGTAATGGAATAAGGGGCATCGAATCACCATAGGCTCGCTTGAAAGGCTCCCTGCAGAACAGGGGCAGTACTCAATGCCGCTGGGGCACGGCGTGTACACGACGTGCTGAGTCTCTGCGGGGGCAAAGTCCTGACTTGCAAAGCGCCGCGCCTCTATCAGGCTCACGCGCACAGAAGCCTCCAGTTCGTATGTAAGGGCGGCGGTGAAGACGGGCACAAGACGGCACAGATAACACTCATTCCGTATCTCAGCAAAGGCGCAGGGATAATGTGCGCAAGTCCAGTTGCCCGGTACGCGAATCATTTGCAATCGGCAACCGAATTCAGCTCAGCATGCGCATTAATTCGGTACGCGGGCATGTAGCGGTGAGAAACGAGAGATGTAGGAGCCACATAGAGAGAGAGAGAGCTCTGCTGGGGGGAGGGAGGAGGAGAGGAAGAGAGAGGTGAGGGAAGCGAGGGTGGACAAAAATGAAAGCTGTGAGGGCGATATGTACCCAGTCCACATACCGAATCCAGGGTGCTTCCAGCTCGAAAGGAATTGCATGAGAAAGTGGGCGAGTGGAGCACACCTCAGCTGTCTCTGCGAAGCAAAACAGACGCACAGGATCGTGCTTCTAAGCATGAAGGAGGGGCAGAGAGAGGGAGAGGAGGGAATACTATCCATGAAGTCTGAAGCTTGTTTTGGGCGCACCCCCTTCTTCCGCCTCGGTGAGTCATGCGCTAGTATGGAGCCCGCTGTACTGTCTGTTAGTGAGACCGGAAGCGGTGGTAGCGCGCCATTGTACAGGATGGAACCCGGATGCGAAGAGAGATGAATCAAGTCCAGTCATGTTTTTCCCTTCGCAGGATAAGACAGGCAGGGCCAACAGAGGAGACATACCGTTTAAGAGAAACAGAAAACACGGGAGATTGTCGTCTACTTTGAGAGGCTTCGGTGTGGTCTTTGTCTTCTGCGCCTCCACTTCCGATGGGCATTTGCGCAATTTCTTCCACGGAGCACGCCATGCCTGCCGTGTTTCCTCAGCATCCACTCGCCCCATCTCCACCCTGTCCTACCACCTTCGGCCCTGGTCGTCTCAGAAGGGAGGCAAAGAAACGCACATGAGTGGCGCGAGAAAGGGGGTGGGCGGGGGGTGAGTGAATAAGGCGCGAGAGCATTGCACGAGGAAATGGCTGCGGAAAAGAAGCGCCAGGCGATGGATGCACTTCGAGACTCACACATAAAGGCGAATAATACAAAACAAAAAAGGAAGAAGAAGAGCGTTAACACGCACTCAAACGCTGCATTCAGAGCCAAGCACGAGAAGAAGCGAACAACGGAAAGAGATGGAGAAACACAAAATGAGAGAAAAGAAAGTGAAATAGTTTGATTGTGTGTGTGTGTGTGTGTGTATGCGGCGGTGGGGTTCTCCCTTCGCCACCCTACCCTCTCACAGTGGTCGCCGACATCGCAAAATACTGCGACATGGATGGGGTAGGAGGGGGAAGAGGAAAACGCGATGGCAGACCTCCAAGGCCAAAAGGGTGGCGTGAGAGGGAATAAGCGCGTGGGAAAAACAACGCCAGCAGCCACAGGTGTGAAGTCTGAAATTGGAAAGAGAGAGAGAGACCGTTACAGGTACGAGGACGAGTGAAGTGCGCCAGGGCCAAGAGTGAAGCGAAAGGGAGAAGCTGTACAGTTCAAGGAGTGCTAGACATGAGCATACGAGAAAGGGAAAGAGAAAGAGCAACCAAGGCGGCGCTGGTGGAGAGGCGTGCAGCTGCTGCGGCCCAAACTCTCGTCTGTGTGCGTGAGCAACTAAGCAGCAGAAAGTTGGAAGAAGAAAAAAGGCACACGCACACACACGCACACACACAAGAAGATAACTGAGGCGCAAGTGCCTCCTCGCCTCCCCCCACCCCCCAACCCCTCCTCCGCCCCCACAGTTGGTCACAACATGCGCGCACATGCGCAAAAGAATGGAGAGCGCCGCAGGACCAACTGTGGAGGCGGAGAAGGGGGGTGGAAACACAACACAAGAAATCCGGCCTGAAACAATGCAGTCTTGTATTTGGCCACGAGCATGGCTCTCGCGTGTGCCATGGAGAGGGGGAGGGGCATGGAGAGTACCCGGCAGGGGGAGGAGGGGAGGGTAACAACGTTTTCACAGAATGCATTCCGATGTGAGAGAGCACACAGAACGAGGAAGGGGCGGACGCATGGATCTATAAAAAGGTGAAGTATAAAATATAAAAAGACAAAGAAGCCAGCGGCCCTCCTCCACGGCACTCGAGGCCCCTCTGTTTATCTCGTCGTCGTTGTGAGAGGGCGACTCTGGTGAAGTCGACCGTCAAGAGTACTGTGACGGTCACACGTTAGGCTCGAGAGAGGGTGACAAAGCAAGAGGTTGTGAAGCAACACGCCCGGACCTTCACGATCAACCTTTCCATCTCTCGTATAGGTATGGTACACGTACGTGTGTGTGTGTGTGTGTGTGTGTGGTGAGAGTGTAGTCCGAGAGGGGAAGAGGTTTCTATGAACACGTACGAGAAGATCGACTCCTCGAATAGGGAAAGGCAAGAAAAAAAGGGTGGCACACACCGATACGGTTCTATGAAACGCAAAAATGAGAGGCGGCTGCGGTGAAAGAGAAAGAAATCAAAACGATGCGATGTGCAACTTTTCCATTGCGCGCCACCCCCCACGAGAGAGGCGAGAAAAAGTAAAAATGAAGAAGGCGTGAGAGCAAGAAGCAAAACAAGGGCAAAAAGAGAGACATTCGACGTGTGACAGGGAAAAGGGTGGCACTCTGGCTGCGCCGGCGCGCGCGCGAGGGAGGAGAACAGGCATGTAAGAGGGAGAGGAGAGAACAGTAGCCGCGGTGGCAACCACAATACATTACGTGCGTTTCTCGGTCCCCACATCAGGCCAGCTCATCTTCTTCGAACCATCCACACACACACACACAACATCCTCTTCACGCCAAGACCCACTCACTTAGAGCGCTCACGTCATCTCCCTCTGCCCTCTCGCCTTTGCATGTCTGCCTGGGCAAACGTTAACATATCTGACGAATAGGTGGTTAGCTAAACCACAGAAAAAAAATCGCAAGCAAATGTGAGTGACAGTCGAGCCAGATCTCATCAACGTGCAAGAACGAAAAGTGGCAATCCCTGTGAAGGTACACGAGACGTTGTTACACGAAAAGCATGAGACTGTACTTCAACCACAACAGCCACCTCACTCCTCTCGGGTAATGCACGCCGACACCGTCCCTCACTTGTGTTGCGCCACACCTCTGCTGTTGCAAGTGACTGCCCATACGGAAAGCGAGGGTGGCGACCTTTAAGCACTGCACCCAAGCAAATGAGAGGCGTGGTGCTACTTCAGCACAGGTAGATGGAAAGGGGATGAGAGGACGTACATTCAAGGGCTGGTGTAAGTGCACGGATGCCACAACGTGGGCGGAAAGCCCCCTTCGAGGGAGAGGGCCCTCATCGAGAGCCCACTATCATGCATGTGTATCCGCGAGTTCAGTCGGTGGAGGTCAGGCACTTGGACAGCGGGGCCTGAGACATGCCGAAGAGGCATGGCTGAATCACCGCCCCGTTCGCGTCAAATTGGGCATCCTTCTCGATCACGTCCTGCACCGCATTCCGGGCAGTCTCGACACGAATGGTATACCCCATCAGCTGCAGGCCATTCATGCACATGGCCCGATGCGCCCCCTCCGCTGTGCGCATCTCCACAAAGGCAAACAGCGTAGAGTAGCCAGCTCCGGTGCAGATGCGCACCTTATTCACAGGGCCGGCTGCAGTGAGGAGCTCAAGCAGCATGCTCTGAGGCAGGAGGCCAGGCAAGTGAGAGATATAGATGGTGCGGCATCTCATCTGGTCCTGACATGGGTACTGCGGAGGCGTGCGCTGGCGTACTACCTGTGACCGCCCCACGGTTGCAGATGGACACGGCATCGTTGAGAACACCAGCGGGGACGGTGCAGATGACGACAGCGAGCCAGGGATTGCCGTGATTGCAGCGTGTGCATTTGTTTGGGTGTAGCGGCGGAGGTAACCGCGCAAGGCACGGTTTGCTACTGGGTCTGCCACCTTCGCGGCAATGTCCGCCACTTGATCCCAAAAAGAAGCCCTAGACACGTGGTAGCCAGGTAGCAGCGCGCACGTGTGCGCTAGCGTGCAGATGCCTTCGAGCTGCACCAGACTTTGCCCAGCCCTCTGCAGCAGGCGTGATGCGAGGTAATACGGGTCGCCGATGATCATATTCATCTGGAAGAGGATACCAACCACAGCGCCGCAGTTGATGGCCTGAGCAGTATTCATCTCGTCAACCTCCAGGAGCGACCCCAGCAGTGATTTGAGCAGCTCCTCACTAAAGGAAGTGAAGCCGAACCACTGCGGAGAGAGGTCAGAGAACGCCGCCACGAGACGCTGCAGAACCGCCGGAGAGGCGCGCGCCACCTCCACCGCCACGTCCCTGGCCACGGCCACGGGGGAATTGCTGCGCCTAATCACGGCACTGATACCCTGCGTGGCGCATTCACTGTACAGTACCGCCAGCAGCGAGATGGGGCCCTTGGTGCGGGCCCGCAGTACCTCCTCCAGTCTCACTGCACGCACCGCCAGCGCCTGAGACTGCCGCCGAGGGACGAAATCATGCATTTTCTGTGCCGCCAGCTCCGCCATCTCGGGTGAGTCGAACCCCACAAACCCCATCATGGTCGTCCCCTCCCACACAGTAAAAGCCTCGTCGGCGCCGTACGGGTAAAAGAGAGACTTGAGCTCCGCATCGGTGGTGGTGAGGCTCAGGTGGCCCACCGACACCCAGTGCTTGCAGCTCAAATTGGTAGAAAAGCCATCATCACGGTAATCGTCAAACAGGAACGAAGACACATCGTTACCAGCGGTGGCCTCAGCAGTGGAGGCAGAGCTGCTGATGCTGGACATGGAGCGGTACATGGAGACGTCCTCGAACGCCTTCTTCTGCGTCACCGCCGTCATGAAGCTGCGTGTCTCTATGGGTATGCAGACAAACTGAGAAGACCACGTACGAGAAACAAAACAAAGAGGAAGAGAGAAGAGAGATCAAACGACACAAAAGAGGAGGGGGAGTGCGGGTATTCGCATGCGCCTGCCTGCTGGGGTGGCGCAGCTTTCCTGAAGGTGAAAGGACGGGAAAAGCGAGAACAACAGCGAAGATAAAAAAATAATAATTTGAGAATCTATGAGGCGAAGAGTCTACACGACTGTTGGACTCCGATGAAGGCGCGCTCTTACGAGAGAGAGAGAGAGAAAGGAAGTCACTGTCGCTTCGTGCTCTCCACAATGTTTCGATTACCGTGTGGTCCAAGATAGGGGAGAGCGGAGAAGAGACGAACACACACACGGGTGAGGGGAAAACGGCGCAAACAAGTAGAGCACTTCCGCACACGTTTGCGGCTTTACGTGTTTTTCGTCTGTTTGCCTCTTTTGTGTGTGTTGTGTGTATGACTGCCAGCGTGCGCGTGTGTAGAGGCGCAGAGGGAAGACGAGACGGGCGCGGGAGAGATCTGTAGATGTTTGCTGTACGAACCGGGAGGGTGAGGCAGCGACTATTTCGTTTCCTTCACCAGTGTGGAAAAAATAATAAAGGGGGTAAAGTGAGGGAAAGTGTGGAGAAGTGAGAAGAAGCCTTGTCACCAGAAGCGTACGTATAGTTGAACAATTCAATACACAAGGGGGGCGCGATCCTGCCGCTGACACCGAGCCGCATGCCTCAAGGTGCAGTTGAGGTACGGTATGAAGAGTTTTTTTGGTGTGGTACTCACAAAAGTGCTGAATCACTCATTCGTCCGGATTTCCTACCTCGCCAACCCCTTGTCGCTTCGGCATGCGGGGTCACCAACGAGGCCTGTCGACCTGATTCTCAGCGGATTCTCTACAGCTGGTCGAGATCACCTCAGCGAGAGATTGACTGGGCTTTGATTGACTTCGGTATGACTTGCATGACTCCAAGAGAGACTCTTGCATGACGCGAAAAGCGCGGAGGTTTCATCCCCACGTAGATGGGGCTCTGCGCCCGGAGAAAGAGAAGGGGATAAAGACTCAGAAGCACACGCAGCGGTCCGCAGCTCTGCCGCATTGATGTTGTCAGCAGGGGGTGGACTCCCCCTTCCTCCCTTAAGCGTGATCTCATCACAGCAGCTTGCTTTGTGCGTCGATTGACACACGTGGTATCTCCCCAGGTCCCCAGGCTGGCCTCAGTGTTGAGGTCGAGCATGGCCGTAGACGTTGGCAACAAGTGAATCACGTGTGGTTTGTTTCGTTTTGCAGGCCAGCGCGTGCCATTCATGTCACTTTTGCTTTGCCCATTGGCCGGTCGGTTGGCTTGCAAGTGACCCCCTGAAGTGAGGCCTTGTGTGACCCCACCTGGCGAAGCGTCGCCGTGTTGCCCTCAGGAGCCACCGAAACGTATGCGCTGAAATCATCAAGACGTGCGCAGCAAACCATAATCGCCCGATGAGGTGCTCGAGTTGCTCCACTGCTATGTTCCGGGCTGAGTCGCTTCCTAGTTGTGCACCCGTTCTCTCTCCCAGAGAAACGGACTGTACTTTGTGGCCAAACAGGGCTGTGGCAAACCCCGTAGGTGTGGAGAGGCGACTCGCTCATCGGTATTGGGAGCGACGCAGAAACTCGCTGGCGGCATTCCTGGTCGTATTCGCCGCACCACTCACCGCTTGAGGTGCCTCTCTTACGTCGATCTTGTCGATCCACACGTTGGCGTTCACGTCTGGGTTAGGTGAAGCTGCGTCGAGCGGGTGTCCAGCAGCCGTGCTTGCAAGCACCAGCATAATTTCAGGGCTCAGACTCAAGCTCCTCGATGGGGCATCGGAGGTGGGCGATCCCGCCGGCATCGGCTTGCGCAGAGAAAAGCAGTCTCAGCGCGACTGGCAGAGACACCAGGAAATGGGAAGCACTGAAATCCGGTGAAGCCCTCCCCCTCGATTTCATGCAGGACACTTTCCCCATCGGGTGGTGTTTAGGTCGTGTTGGGTCCTATAGCCCTGGAGCGCAATCCACCGCTTCACATCGTTGGGCCAGAGAGTGAGCCGCCTCTGTTAATCGCCATGTTTCCCTTCGAGCACTGTGAAAGCGCAGTCCACCACCTTGTCTTCTGCTGGCGTGGGCTCAATGATGTCCTCAGCCGTTAACGCGGCGATGCCTGCCGTAGAAAGGGCTTCGGGCAGAGAGCAGGTCGCGGGGGCATTCGTGGAGGAAGCCCCAAAGCTCCTGCAATCGTTTTTTGTTTTGCCGGTCCCATTGCTCGAGTTGCACGCGGCGGGTTCAGCGTGCGTTCTCTTCCGATGTGGAGGGGGGAGCAGGACACACTTCTTCTGCCCTCGGAAGGCGTACACGCAAGCGGCCGAACTGGGTGATGCGAGAGGAGGGTCCTGTTGCCCCGTAATGCCGCGTCGAGGAGCGTCAGTTCGTGAAGGGTGTCCCCCAGAGTTTGCGCAAGCACATTGATCAAACGGCGCGCGTATGCATGTTTCGCCTGCAACGATGGCTCCACAGAGTTGAGGAGCAGCGCGGTCGTTGATGAAAAGGTCCTTGACGCTCGTGAAGAGTGAGATCCGCGTCAGCAGGCTGAGCATCTGACCTCATCCCGCCGGTCTCCTGGTGTTCAACCACAAAGAGTGTCATCTCCATCTTGGCGTCTGCAAGGGAGGTGGCTGCCGGTGGGCTGTGTGCCCTCGGGGCTTGCGTTAGTCGCTGTGCGAGGACGTTGGCGGTTCATTTTCCGCTGCCCCCGCCTCGGGGTGTTTACACCGTGCCCTCCCTCGCCCCGCCTTGCTGCTGGGCTTCTGTAGATGTGACCAACGGGTCGCCTTTGCGCTAGCTGTTTGGGTAGCGCGTGCCGACGGCGGCCTCCTGCTCGTGGTAGAAGGCGTGAGCAGTCGGGTCCATCAGGGCCTCGCTTCTAGCCCGAGGGGCGCCGAGAGCAAAGCCCCGTCCATGCCGCGTTGGAGTCAAGAAGAGGTCAAGCGCCGCGCTTAAGGCATCTACTCTGTCCTTGATGTCGGGGTGAATGCGATGCCGTAGGAGGTGGAGAAGTTGATGAGAACACACCACATGGTGCATCCTCCTGACTTGAAAAACTTGGCCTTCATCGTCTGGTAAATCCGCGTCCTCAGGTGCGCAACGGCCTCGTCACCCTTGAGGAGAGGATGCCACGTGCGGCAACGTCGGGGCCACGGTTTCCCTACCCCCGCCCAACGGAGCATCGAGAGTTCCCGGCAAATGAGCGGTTTGGCGATGGGCATCCGACTTGTTGGCCGTTTCGCCGCGCTTCAATGCGGTTGACTCGCAACACAACTCCCTGCGCCACTTGGCCGAGAGCAACGCCGTCAGTCTGGGGGTGGGCGCTCCTACTGGGCTTCTCGGAGCCTTCTGTGAATGATTTGAAGAGCGCCTGTGGGTCGTCCTCGGTGTGGAGCCACTCGCGCTGTAGCTTGTCGAGAGGAGTAAGTTCCTGATGGTTCCCGATGTCCTGGAGCTCGTCTCACGATAGGTGATTGCTTTGTTCGCAGCAGGCGTTGGAAGCTGCTGTCCGATGCCTGTTCAGAGCCTCGGAGAGGCGCCTGCGGTGAACTCTGCCACTGAGCGCATGCATATACAACACTCCCCAGCGCCCATGGTTTGGCGGAGGAAGCAGAGGCTTGACTCATTCGGGCGAAAGATTTCGATGTGAAAAGACCGCCTTCCGTGGTCCTATTGGCCCAGGGAGATGGGATGCTGCTGGGCACCTGTGCAGTCCTCGTTGAGCTCTGTGAGAGACGCTATCCCGGCCTTATTGCGCCAGCCCGGGCACGGGGACTCCTGTTTGGGACCGATCAGGCGAATTCGATTGGGCCCATCCCCGTCTGGACCAGGAGCACCATCGCCGAAGAGCGCATGGTCGGAATCGTCCGTTGCGGAGGGTGCTTGGCAGGGGGAGGGAGAAGAAAGTTTAAGGGGGGTAAATCCATATTGGCGCGTTGCGATACCTCGCTTCACTGTGGGGCGGCAACAGAGGTTCACTGGCTGACTATAAAAGAGGAAGAAGTCTGTTTTCGAGCAGAGGAAGTAGAGTAGCCCAGAGGGCAACGGAGGGAAGACGGCAATTCCCGGCCCATGACGGGGCTTCTCTCAGCGCGCTATAATGAGTTACGGATGCACAGAGAGTAAAGAGAGAGAGGCGCAGCTTACACACCACTCGCAAAAGAAGGAAGGCAAAACAAAATAGTCAAACACATACCGGAGATAGTGCGTGAGTGGGTCATTATAGGTTGATGGATAATTGGTTGCAGGACGCACTCCTGGGAAACTGGGAGGTAGACCAGGTAACAAAAGAGGGGTGGTGTACGCGTGGCAAACATTGAAA
>NC_009319.2:68581-131754 GCF_000002845.2 Leishmania braziliensis MHOM/BR/75/M2904 | reverse complement strand
GCGTCAGCATGCGGTAGGACAGTAAGCGAGCTGATAACAAAAGTAAAGCGAGTGGCGTGGTGCCCTGCACAGCAATACTTTTCGTCCCCCGCCCCCCCACCCCACCCCACCCACAGTCGCCACCAAACGTTTCCCATCCCAATACATATGTGTATGGGGGGCAGAAGGGACACAGTAGTCACGAGAGGCAGAGGGCCAGAGAGGAGGTACACAGCAATAAACAAGCAGACGCACAATAAAGAAGAGAAAATTGGTGATGCGTGAGAGAGGACTGAGCAGTGTAGACAAGAGATCGCAACGTGCATGATGTCGAGTCGGATGTTGTACAACACAGCCAGAGTGGTGCATCGTGCGCTCGAGCTCGTGTGCTCAGGCCGTGAAATGTGTGTGTTTGCGAGTGTGCAGGCGCTGCCACAGGGAGTGAGGCATAGGGGAGAGTGATTGTGGAAGGGTACAGTTGTTATCTCACTTCCTCAAGGGACTCACACAACCACACTTTTCCCTCACCGTGCCAGCCCCACCACGAACAAGCCAGCAAATGCATACGCGCACAACCATGTCTTGCCTACCGCGGCGGCACTACGAGTAAATCCTCGCCGCCCAGGATGAAACGTCCTGCCGTCGCATCGGCGCATGCGTCCAACGGGCTTTTCCCGTCCTTCCGCGGCCCTCCCTCCGATGCGTGCGGCGCGGTCGGCGCCAGGGAGACTCGGGCGGGCTGCACGCCTTGATCCAAAGGGAAGAGACCGCGTTCAGGGCCCTGCTCGCGAGGTGGTGGTGTCCGTCATGCGGGTGGTCCGGGCGGTCCAGGAGCATGCCGGATGAACCCAAGGAGGAAGCCGCCCAGCCGCAGGTCAGGACCCCCTAAGACCCGGTGCCCTGCCTGTATGCCACGCTTCTCCCCCTCAGCCGCTTCGTGCCGCTGCATTTCACCATACGGCTTGGGGACTCTCCACATGGGAGTCTGGAGGACTCGATGGCGTGATTCGGGGCGCTCCCGTCATGCACCCGGCATCGGTGCCTCGTCGGCCCACCCGGCCGGATGTAGGAGGGGCCGCGCATTTCGCGCACATGCGCTTTAGGTCTGATTGGGTATGCATCTCTTCGCGGCCTTTTCGTCCATCGCCCATGCGCTGCTGGCCTCTCGATGCCTTGTCTGGATGTGGTACCCCATGCCAGCCGTGCTTGGCAGCGCGTGCTAACGGTGCTCGCTGTCTTGGTCGTCCGTTTCCATCGATGCCACGGGGGACGTGCCTGGATGGCGTGCCCGCGTGTGCCGCGACAGGCGGGGCGTGCCAAGGGGAGGGGGCCCGCGGATAGTAGACATGTGCCTGCGCACAAAGAGCTCATAGCTTGTCGTTCTGGAGAGGCACAGGGGGCAGCCGATGGGCACCCGACGAGGGAAGCCCATGCAGCGCGAGGGCGATGTATGCTTCGAGCTTCGAGCGACCCGCAAATCTCGCGTGGCATATCGGGCACAACGCCCTCATAGCGAAAACAGGCGAAGGCGGAGGGCCTGCCAGGGGTGGGGGCATCCCAGTGCTAGTGTGGTGTAGTGGGCAGCACACCATCTGCACTCCGTGCTGTCGCCGGTCCCCCGCCGCTGCAGGAATCCAAGGTACGGGGAAGTGCCCGTGACGAGCGGAGCGAGGATGGCCTCGTGTCGTCTCGTGGGCCTATCCTTCTTGCTCTTCTGGTGTGGGGCAGCTGCCGCCAAGTATCTCTTGCCGCAGCGTGTCGCGGGGCTGCGGGGGATGTCGGCCTGGCGTCTGAGACCGGTGACCAGGTCCGTAGCCCATGCAGTTAGCGCCGGCGCCTCTGACATTGCCGATTTTGCAGGCTCGTCAGCGCTGTTGCGGTGCCCCAATCCACAGTGACCAAAGACAAACGGAAGTGAGGGACGCACGTGACGGGCTGGTAGCTCCAGCACTTGTGCCCAATACGTCGCAATATGCCATCTCCCGCTATTGCAGGGCTCGTGCTGAGCGCCATGAGGGGGGAGAGCGAGTCCGCAGCTACACTTGCTCTGCTGTGTCTTCGCAGCAGGTCGGGCCCCAGCCTCTTGTCGCTGCACCTATGAGTGTATCACGGTTAAGCGTCGCGGCCGCCCCCCTGATTTGAGGTGTGTCTGTGCCGCACCGTCGGTCCACAACGAGCAAGAGGGCTTCGCTAAACGGGAGTGCCGCTACCGGTCTCACGCGTCTTCGCTTTTCTGTCGCTGCGGTAGGCAGCGTCACTGCGGATCGAGCCGGCAATCAGGGCGCGGTGCCGATTCCAGTTCGGTTTGCGGCGCGAGTATGATTGGGCGCCAGCCATCGCTCGCGGCACCGGGCCATATCCCTCCTCAAAGAGGAGAGCGAACTGAATCGCGCAGTGGTCACTCGGCGCCGTGGTGCCGAGGCGGCGTTATCGCTGGCGCAGGACAAGTAGCTGCCATTGAACCGGTCGTGTAGAATGGTCCCAGACCAGTTGGGTCGCCCTTTCGAGCCACACATCCGGTGGGGCGAGCGGACGTCCATTCCAACCACGCGAGGACTGGGTACGACGCCGCTTGGTCTCTGATCGAGAGCGTCCCGTGTCACCAGGTCACTCGCAGGTGTGTAGCCCAACGTGCAGTGTGCCCGACGAGTAAGGTCATCGCAGCAAGACCACACCATCACGGTCTCCACCTCGTCCTTGGGAGCGGGAGAGACTACACCTATACGCCTGCCCTCCAGTATGAGGACGGAGACACCACCGCCGTGCGTCCGCTCCCCTTGCCACACCGGAATGCTGAGCTCCCGAGAGAATGCCCTGCAGGCCTGAGGACTGAAATGCGTCCCTTGCAGAATACAGCCGTGTATCGAACGTTCGCCAAGGAGCCGGGCCAACCCGCGGCGCTTAACGCCGCTCAGCCCATCCCAATGCCACGGCACACACAGCGCAGGCAGAGTACAGGATCGCGCTCCGCGTCACCGCAACGCAGCACAAGCGGAAGAGCAGCAGGAGAATGCGTGTATTTGCCAAATCATCGACACGATGCGCCGTGCGCTGGAACACCCAGAGCCCACAGCCCTACACGAGGGCGCGCTGCGGCAGGTCCTTGGCTTCCCTTTAAAGTGAGCAACCCTGACGACGGGAGAGGCCCCAGTGTATCGTGTCAGGGTCCAGCACCCGCGCTGTGTGGGGAGGCCGGGACGGTGCTCAGCTCACGGAGTCGGCACACGGCTGTACCGCGTGTCTAGCGCTGCCTCGCGCCACGCGATGGGTTTCTGACAGGCCGGGCAGAGTGGGGTTTGACTTATGTTCGATCACAGAATAGACAGTTTGAAAATATAGATGTGTGCGGGATGCAGCTGCGTTTACATGTTTGCGTCTTTAAGCCTCGCCCAGTGTTCTGCTGCGTGCCATGCGCGCCTTGTGCGTGTCGTCGTGCTTCTTGCCCATCTGGTCAAAGGGGACGCGGTGCGCCAGCATCTCCTGGATCTCCTTCGCCGGCGGGTACTGCCCGGGGCAGATCCACGACCCAGGCGGGTGGCA
This sequence comes from Leishmania braziliensis MHOM/BR/75/M2904, assembly GCF_000002845.2. Classification (NCBI taxonomy): domain Eukaryota; phylum Euglenozoa; class Kinetoplastea; order Trypanosomatida; family Trypanosomatidae; genus Leishmania; species Leishmania braziliensis. Next base: position 128,235 of record NC_009319.2, on the reverse strand, counting down.
CACGCGGTTTGCCGGGTCAGCCACCCACTTCTTGCTCTCCGCGCTCACGTTCATGACCTTGAAGATGCGCACCAGGCCGTACTTGGATGAGTACACTTCCTGAAAGAGGGACGGGTCCACCTTCACACCCGCGCTTCGTCCGGCCTCGTGCAGGTTGTACAGCAGCGACGCGCGCATCATCGGTTTTGGGCGACTGTAGTCTTCGTAAAAGCCGAAATGCTGGCAAAGCGGGTCGTTGGGGCAGATGTCGTGGTACACGCTGTTGCCAATGCGCGCCATGTGCGGCGACTTCATCAAGTCTCCGCCCTGCCCAGCCCAGATGAGGACGTAGTCCGCCATGTGGCGCACCAGTGAGTGCGCCTCCGCCACGGGCGACGTCAGCATCTTGCCGATGGTGGCGATGTGCTCGTGGTTCCAGGTGTTGCCATCGGCCAGCGAGGTGCGGTTGCCGATGCCTGTGATCTGGTAGCCGTAGTCCCACCAGGACAGCACGCGCGCGTCCGCTGGCGTGTTGTCGCGCAGCCACTCGTATGACTCGAGATAGTCAGCCACCATGATCGTCTTGCCCCCCATACGGGTTTGGTACAGGATCTGTGGGCTCGACAAGGAGTTTGCCATGGAAGTGCATGAGAAGTAGTAGACAAAGGCAAGCGGAAGAACGGTACAGATGGTGGCAGAGATGATGAACGTGGCTTGCTTTTTTCCGGTCGGCCAGCGGTTCATCTTGATCTCCTTGCGGAAGTCAAAAGGGATTAGTGATGTGTAACGTCGTTCTTCGTCGCCTGTGCTTGAGCCTCTGGCAGGAGCCTGGGTCGCCTTCTGTTTCTGCTGGTTCCGTCGGGCGCGTGCACCGCTGTTGGGGTGGTCCTCTTGTGAAAACGGAGTATCACCAGCCGCCGCCATATCGGCGGTGCGCAGGTTGTCGTCCCAGAACAGCTGTTGAAAGCACCACTTCGTCAGCGTACCACTCATCAAACTCCCGCTAAGGCACGCCACTGGGCCAGCCAGCAGGAGCAAGCGCACCATGCGAGTGCTGAAATAGTACGCCATGCAACTGTACACGAGGAGAAAGAGAATCGCATACAGGTTAGGGGTGGGCAGGATCAGCTGCACAGGGATGCTAAATACCCACAAAACGTACACAATGTTCAAATATTGCAGGTAGGCGAGCGCGTCTGCGGGGTGGTGCTCAGCGACCGAGTCGACCAGCGGATTGCCAGTGTGCGTGTGCTTCATGAACAGCGCACGCACACGAGCCGTGAGGGGGCCAAAGTACCCGGTCGGCGACAGCACCGCGATTGCAAGCGCACCCACGCCAGCCATCACGCTGAAGGCACGCATGCGGATCTTGAAGTTCGCGCGGGAGCGAACCTCGACGTCGGCCCGTGCGCGAAACACCTCGCAGGCCTGCAGCCCGCACAGGAAGAGGAGCACCACCAGCGCACCCAGCTGCTCCAGCGACCTGAAGGGCGACATCCCCACAGGCGGCACGCGCGTGGCGATGGCGGTGCCGACAACGTAGAACAGCGCGTATGCGCGCAGCAGCGACGGGTTGTACGTGTTGCGAGCCCAGTCGACCATCGATGATATGCCGGCGTGCATGGCAACCATGTTGAGCACAAAAATGTATCCGCCCCACGCCGCCACCATGTAGCCGTAGGCGATACCGGTGAGGATGCCGATGGGCCACGAGCACCGCGTGCGCAGCGAGCGTACCCACAAGTAGAAGGTGAGGAGCATGGCTGCAACGGCGATGCACTCGTTGTCGAACTCGCCCGCCATGGACCGCATCAGGTGTGCTGGAATGATGGAGAAGAGGAGTGCAGCCCATGCAGAAACAGCGATCGAGCCAGTCGTTTCGAAGGCCATGAGGGCCATGATAGCAGTAGCGATGGCACCATACCACGCGGGGATCAGCACACACACGTTGTTGAGAGACATCGGCACCCCGGCAGCTGCCAATGCGCGGTGGATGGCAACGGCGGTGAGCTGCAGGCCCGGGTACGTGGTGGTGCCAACAGGGCGGCCCAGCGGGTACCAGCTCATGTAGTCGAACCAGCTGAAGAAGGCGGACCAGCCGTGCGCGGACATGTACTCGGCGGCGCGGTAGTTGAACCACGGGTCGAACTCGTGGATGATGTAGCCATAAGTCTGAACGGATAGCATGCGAGTCTGGTACGCTAAGCGGATCGCGTAGAGAATCAATGTGAACATGATACCTTTGTAGACGTATATCAGCTTCGAGTACGGTGCGGCGCGGCAGTTGAAGAGGTACGTCTCGCTGGGTGGCTCCATAGGAGTCCCTTCAGCGGTATCCCTCTGCGTGCCTTCTGCGTTTGCCAGTGGCTCTGCTGCGGGTGTGGAGGAGGGGTTGGGGTTACCCTCCTCGCATCCTTTGCGCTGGTTCTTGATCGGCATGAGGGGGAAGAAAAAGATGAAGTCACCGCAGACTTGAGCTCTGCGGAATGAATCGTCGAACAGACGTGCAGCTACTGTGAGAATGTTCGTTTTTTCGCTTCCTGGGCTTATCACGAGTAATCTCTATGTACAATCAGCAACTACAGTAGTGTGGGCTTGTGTCACAGCAAGTGGCAAGTAAACTTACAGGCAGACTCGAGCACTGGCGTTTTGGAACTGCACGTAGAAGGATGATGGGGTCGTAGTAACAAGATAGGTTTATTGAAAAGCTCGATACTAGTTGACGGTGCATCCGCAACAAGAAAGGAAAACACGTATGGGCTGATTCGTTTGTTTGTGTTTGTGTGTCTGGCGGTGTCGTGGTGGTGGTGGTGGTGGAATAGGAAAAGCGCCCCTCAAATAGGTGCTACGTAGAAGGAGGGAAAAATGTCCAAGGAATGTGTTGTACCACCAGTGATGAAAAGGCAACGTATGCCAAATTCATCTTGCTGGACTTGGCATGGAGAGGGAACGATAGGGCATGGGAATCTCGAGTAGTCGACATGCCGTATCATTCATGAGCCCCCCCACATACACCTACGTAAGCTACAGCGTTCGCGCACCCATAGTCTGCTTGTGGTACCTGCTTGACTTTCCCGATTTTCTAGTCCACTCCTCTTTTTCGCGTGCACCCAAGGCGTAGGGAGCGAGGGAGACAGTTGACGTACAAATGGCAGTCTCCACCTGCTCGATTTACCCCCCTCCTTTCCCCTCCCTCCCATTTTCCCTCCGGCAAGGCGTTGAACCACTCGCGTGTTTGCTTCCCTCACTGCTTCAGCTTGTTCATGTCTACAATAGGAGCACCCACCCGCCCACACAGACCAGCACGGCGGGACATCGAGGATCGACAAGATGGCGCCGAGTGAAAGGGAATGATATATATATATATATATACACAGAGAGAGAGGGATATTACAGAGGTATCACCTCAAGACAAGAGAAGAAAAAGGACCTGCACTGACGTGGAAGGGCGACGACAACAAAAATCAATTCAGAGTTTTTCCCGTATTTTTTTCTCGTTTTTGTTTCTGAAGGAGAGATGAAAAGGGACTTCCGAAGAGGGCACTAAAGGGATATGACAAGGTAGGAGAGTGGGTGTACCCACTCGGTAGAGACACATCGACTGCCGCTTGTGGAGTTCAACGTTCATCGCACAGTGCGTGTTTAGTTGTGCCTACGCACGTAAACACGTTAGAAGTGCCATGGTGCTCAGGAGGAGAGAAGGTGCACAAGAGCGCACCACAGACGAATCATAGGGGAGGGGGTTGGAGACGGATCGCATGTCTCGAGAGGTGATCGGGGATATACAAAGCCGACACCCACACATACACACAGACAGACACTTTGACAAAATCGATCCACTCTCTTGGAAACTTGTGAAACGCTGTGAAAAAGGGGAAGGAGGGGGTAGAGGAGTGAGAAGCGAAAAGGAAGACAAACAACACACACACCCACATACATACACACACACACACACACACACACACACACGTAGACACAACCAGGCAGAAGCTTGGGAGGGGTGCGCTGCCATGAGGGAGACTGAGGCAAACAAGCAAGCGAGACCACAAAGAACGGAGATAAAGAGGCGTGTCACATGTCAAATAAGGAGCTGCTACGTTGCCATGGAACTGCCGCCCAACTTGGTTGTTTCCCGAGCTAGAGAATAAAATGGAGTCAAGTGTCCCGGACTCATGTGTTGTGGTGATGAGGATTGCACTGACGCTCTTCCTCTCTCCACCTCCCTCATCATACACTTCTCATCTCCACCTTCACCACCAGGCCGCCATTCCTTTTCTGTAACCCGGGCGTGGGGATTGGGAGGGGGTGAGTGGCAATGGTCGCACTCGACAGAGGCGAGTGAAGCACAAAGGAGAGACAGGAGGGGCGTGTGTGTGGGGAGGGGAGAAAAGGGAGCCCAGTGAGACTGTCCGTCATCATCTGCACGACACACTTGCAGTGAGTTTTACCAGAGGCACCTTCATACAAGAGCGAAAGCAAACACTGCGAAGTTGATCTTCAATAAGCCACTGTTTCTTTCATTCATCTCTATGCCACCGCACTCTGCGTTTCTCTTCTTTAAGCACATATGCTGAAAGGCGTGGGTGACTTGAATACCCCCCTCCCTTTCTACATCACCTGTGCTGGTGCAGCGTCCGAAGCAGACAAGCAGAAGGCAGAGCCAGAGAGAGGAACAATGGACAAGAAAAGAGGCTCCGTGAAATCTGTGATTCCGATACAACTTCGACAAAAGTGTTTGAGCTCATAGCCGGAACCAAGTGGCAGTGCATATCCACTCATGACAGTCAAACACACACACACACACACACACACGTGCATACGACTAAGAAGCCGCCTAGTCTCGTTTCACCCAATGTGTGACTCTTCCATTGGACAATTTATCGGTAGTGTGCATGCTCGTTGTGTTTGATTCCCCCCTCAGTGTCCGTACGTTCTTCTTCCTGTGATGCACATGCGTGCGTGTGTTGTCTTTTTCGTCTTTTTCGTTTTATCTTGAGCGAAGCATATTGAAGATAGTCGAAAGCAGCCTCAATCAGTACCCGTAGCCGCAGGATACATGGACGGCCTGCCACGCTACACCGGCGGAGGGCGAAGAACGTATTTCTGTTACACACACAAACACGCACGTAGAGCCCCTCTGCGTATCGTAGAGGATGCGTAACAGCAGCCACTGAAGAGAAAAAAAAAAACAAAAAAAGAAAAAGGCTGTGAGACGGCGAGGGAGTGAGGGGTGGGTGGGTGGAATGGTGAGATGCCAGACCACGAAGGTCGTCACTTGCCACTTCCACGCATGCACCTACACACGTGCCAGAGCGCGCACACCCAAAACACCCCTTGTCTGTGGGTGGCGGGCGGCACCGCCAAGTTTGGTGGCGTAATCTTGTCCTTTCGTTGTCTCTGCGCTGTATCTCTTTTTGAATATACTCTACAATGGTCTCGCGCTGTTATCACCGTACTTGTCTAGAAGTGTCTTCTGCAGAATAATACGGCGCATTACCTCCACGGTCGGTACAGCTCCAGCCTGTAGCTTCGAGAAGATAAGCTCGCCATCCAAGGTAACCTCGAAGGCACCGGTCTGGGTGAGAGAGCTGCCGATCATATTCAGCAAGAAGCCAGTGCCGACCAGCATGCCACGCTGCTGAACAATGAAGTTCAGAGCGGCGGGAGGCAGAAACGCGAGCTGTCCTCCGGCAAGGGCCATACCGAGGGAGGCCAGAAAGGCTGTCGAGCACACCTTCGCGGCGAGCGCGCGGGCGGGTGGGGTGGGATAGGTACCACCCACAATTTGGACATCACCCGCGTTGGGCAGCACGCGTTGTAGCTGCTGCTTCATATCTTCAAAATACTTCGCGTATCCTCATCCGGTGCAATATAGAATTTCCAGCTTATGCACGACCGAAAGGGGACGCCCACTCAACGTCTTCTTCGCGCCTGCGTATCCAGAAGTTGCGCGACCCTTCTGCTGACTGTGACTCGGTGCATCCCCCAACTTCGCCTCGCCCTCGTCTCCATCCATTAGCTGAACTACCTTCGCGTGGGTATTTCGCTCCTTATTATCCTTAATGTGGGCGCCTTCTGCAGCCGCGCTTCGGTGAGACTGCGAGGACGATGACGACGCCACACTAGCAGCCTCCTCCGATGCGGCCTTGCGTTGCATTGCTGCCTTCACCTGCTCGTCGAAACTGACCTCCGCGTCCTCGCGCTCCTCAATCTTACGCACCGCCGCGACCAGCTCTTCCTTGCTGCGGAAGGCGCTCACCTGCACCTGTCCATGCGTCTTTTCATGTAATATCTGCTGTAGGTCCACCTCATCGAGCATACCGAGGTAGGCGTACGGGTCCTTGTTTCCCTCCTGAGTGGGCTGCACCTCATGCGCCGAATTTGCACGGCACGCGGCGAACACGAAAAGAAGCGCCAGTGACACAACGATAAACAGCGCCATGCCCCGACGCTGGCGGCGCTTCACGAAAAGGGAGACAGGCATGGGTCTGCGTTGCCGTATTTTCTTGTGTTTACTGTACTCCACTCTTCAAAAATGAAAAAGAGGGCGCGAAAAAGAAAATAAAAAAGTGCTGCAGCTGCAACGGCTGCCTACAGGGGCACACGACGCACTGAGTTGATTACGAATTGTGGTCGATGCGCCGACTGCAGTGGTCGCTGCCGATATGCTTGACAGTGTTCGTGGTGGTGGTGATGGGGAGTGTGCCTTTTGGTTCCACGACCCACGCACATAAAAGCGTAGATTGCCTCTCTTCTGCGCGCACAGACAGAGGGGAACAAGTCAAAAGAGAATGGTAGATAAATAATGTAATAAGGAAGACGCACCGTACAAGGGTTTCAAGGCAAAGATGGTGGTGGTGGTGGACGTCGACGAGGGAAGAGAGAGAGAGAGAGACAAGACTGCTCTCAGAGACAGCGCCGTGTCACACACAGGCTCAGACACACGTCGTCACTCAAAGACGTGTTTTTAGGCGCTGAAAGAGGGCTTTAGTGCACTGCGCTGCTGCTGCCCTCCCCCTGTTCTGCTCTGTTCTCTGCTCCTATTTCCCTCAGTTTCTTTCCTATTTGTCCACCACCGCTGTCAACTTCTCAGCTACGTACGCCCTCTTTCCGCACCGCTGTCTCAACAGGTGGGGAGGGAGGATGAGAGGAGAGGTGACCAGAGATGGTACAGGCATGCAGATCGCGAGTGAGAGTGTGTAAGCGTGCGTGTGCGTTAGGTGAGCGTGTGGGCGCCATGCGTAGAGAGGAGTGTCGCAGATGAAAAGGGGGGTGGGATGAAGCAATGAGACAATACAGGCGCGTGTGTGAACGGGAGCAGCACACCATGTGGGTAGAGGAGAAAAGGAAAAAACGAAAAAAATGAGGAGTGAGTAAGTGAAACGTATTGCTGAAGACGCGGGTGCGGATGAGCGAGAGCATCGAGAGGCGTGTACGCAGATGCTCCGGTAGAGGAGGACAGCAGAGGCATGACGAAGACGGTGGTGGTGGTGGGGGAGAGCAAGCAGTGATTTGCCTGACACTTCCCTCCATCTCTTTTCTTGCCCAACACCGTTGATTTAGCGCTCTGACGCGTGTGTCCCTTCCCTTTTCCAGTTCGTTTGTGTGCTTTGAACACTTTCGACTTTGGTTTGCTTTGTGCCTGTGTGCGGGCCATTTAGTCCCATCCATCCTTTTCCATGGCACCCTGTGGTCGAACACCTACGCCTTCGATTTAGTTGTGACTACATAGTAGTCCTTCAAGAGCGTTTGCTCTAGGAGCAGGTTGCTCAGCAGCTCTGCCGTTGGTACCCGCCCGCCCGTGTCCAAGGCGGAGTAGATAAGTTCGCCATCCAAAAAGACCTCGAAGGCATTGCTCGGCAGCGCTGCACGACTCAGTACGCTGAGCAAGAGGCTGCCGCTGATGATGAGACTGCGACGTTGGAGCAGGACAGCGCGCGCCGACTCAGGAATGAACTTAATCTGATCCCCCATAAAGGCGACCCCTAGCGTGGCGAAGAAGGCTCCCTGCAGCGCCTTACTAACCAGGACCCGGTTGGGACTAATCGGGGACACTTGTCCAATGATGTCAAGGTCAGCCAGGTTCGGCAGACTCACTGCTTCTGACTCTTGTAGCTCCTTACGAAGCTCCTCAAACTCCGAGCCGTAACCGTTGGCTTCGTTGTGGTGGGCGAGCACCTCGTGCGGTGCCTCGCCGTCGTAAGAACTGCCAGTGGCTGCCGGTTCAATGCTGTCGCGGCGAGTGCGGCTACCCCTGGCCCGGTGACCTACTTCTTTGCGCTTCCATTGCTGCTCCGCATACCAGTGTGCGGCGGCAGTCACCTCTGCGCGAAACGTCACCTGCGCCGCCTTCTTCTGCTCTATACCCGAGATTGTTTTAATGAGCTCCTCGCGGTCCTTGAGGCGATTCAAGTTCACCCCTCCTTTCCCTTTTTTCTGACAAGAGCGACTTCAGCTCCTCGAAGCTCAGCCCGTCAAGATGAGCGGTCGACGACTTAGTCAAGGCGTCTGCACCGGTTGCCGCCGCTGCCACCACCGCCTCTGCCTTCGCCTCGTCCTTATAGCCGTACTGCTCGTTCAGCGGAAGCTCCTCGCCAGCTTCTGACATGTGAGTGACAGCGGGCACGACAGTGTCGCCACTGTCTCTAGTGTGCTGCTCATCAGTGCTTGGTTTCTCGCTTGGCTCTGCAGTCGCCATGACAGGGAGAGCTACACCACTCCATCGCGGGTGACCGGCAACGTTGATGGAGTTACCGTGGCTGCTGCCTTAGTTTCCGCCTCCAAACAGAAAGGCGACAAGGACAAGGCTCGCCAGGACCAGCAGCGCAGTGCACACGTAGCTGGTACCACTGGGCCGTGACGATGAGACGAGAGAGAGAACAGGCGCCATTTGCCTTGATGCCCACCTTCTTTTCCCTCTGGGTTGTGAATATCAGTACTCAGCTCGCCTTGACGGATGCGAAGCAGCCAGAGCGTGGGTGAGCGAGAGGGAGAGAGGGCCTGAAAGAAAGATGACGAGGCCTCTCGTGGCAGCGCGTTGTGCATGCGAGAAGGATCCCAGAGAGATCGAGGTCATCATCCAACAAACGAGTGGAGGCAGGGTGCGATATCGGCAAGCGACGATGGGTACGAGCACAGGAAAAAAAAGGCTCGGTAGTGAGGCGAAAACAAAAGTGAGCAAAGCGCACAAACGCAAAGGCGGGGCGGCGCAGAAGGGAGGAAAAGGGAGGGGGCGGGGGGGGGGCATTGCTAACTTATCAACAGAGCCGCAGCCTTGTGACCGTTTGCGGGGGAGGTGGAGGGGGAGGTGCAGGGAGAGTTCAGATTCTTCTTATTGTTCTCTTGCTGTGGTTGCTGATATGTAAGTGTGGGGAGCGTACGCTGCTTGTGCAGTGGTGGATGTGGAGGGCACATTTCTACATGTACGACAGTCGAGCTACACACAGCGACGCGCTTTGCGGGGTTGAGTGGTAGAGAGGAGGAGATGAAACTGAATAGAGTCAAAGCGAGTAGAGGAGTGGGAATGGGGAACAGCAAAGATATAAGAAACTGACGGCGCCAGCCAACTTATCCAGGGAGAATCACGGCCCCTGAAAGGGGTGAGGAGACGAGAAGGCGAAGGGGTAGCACGACTCTGCTTTGCTCTTGTCGGGTCAGAAAGAGCAGCAGTGATCATACTTGTGTGCGAGGGGAGTGTTAGGCTGGGGTTGCGTCAGCGTGAGTGTGCTGGCTACGGTTGCCAAGCAGTGCGCGTCCGACGACGACGACGACATTGCAAACAGGTCGCTCTTTTTGCTTCGAAAGACGCAGTTTCGGTTTACAAAAATGCAAACTGGAGAGGCAAAGCGACACACATGGGCACATAAAACCCAATTTGGAGTTGACCCGTTTGACATGAGGTACACACCAGGAGGCTCAACGGAGGGTGGTGGTGGTGATGGTGTGTGTATGTGTGTGGGGTGAAACAGCACCCCAACAACAAAAAAACAAAGGGTGACCTAATCGCACATGTGTTCTTACGCAGGCGTCACTGATGTAAGCGGAGAGGCAGTTGCAACAGCACCCCAGAATCCTACCCGATAAAGGCACGCCCCTGGTTTCTTTTTTTTTTTTTTACCTCCTCTCCACTCGCATTTGCATCGTGTACCTTTCGAGACTTTTTCGAACACATCGCTGTGGAGAGCAAAAGGGCCCGCGCTGAATGACAACTACATGCACACCTGCTCCGGCGGCTCTGCGCCACACATTTCGCTGATATCAAGCATTTCAGCGTCCACGCCTCGGAGATCCGAGACGGTGTTGTGCACCAACGCGCGAGAGGGGAGGGCGGAGAGGCATTCAGGGAGGGGGAGGGGCGCACAAAAGACAAGGGGCGGAGGAGGTGTGAAAGGATGCAACACTGTCCCCCCAAAGGAACCGAAACAAAGAGCAAAACATAGAATTAAATAAGCAAGGCGAGCGTTTGGGTGCCTGTCTGCGTACATACAGCCGTTTAAGACTCAGTCGCCGACAATGTGTGTTGCGTCACCGCTGTGTTACTTGGCAGAAGTGGAGCGAGTCGAAGTAGCCGCTGCAGCTGCTTCTCGCTTCACACGCGAAATGACATCCTCGAAGGCGCTGCTGCTGCTGCTACGGTGCGCAGTCACAGACGGCGACGGCACACTCCGGACAGTACTCGCGCTGTGGCTTCGACACGCGAGGCTCATCGAGGTTGCGGGCGTGCGGCTTTTGTGCGTCTGCACCGCCCTGATCCTTTTGCGATAGTGACTGGTAACTACACTCTGGCTGCAGCGGCCTTGACGTGCCTGTGAGGAGGTAGACGCTGGGAGCTTCAGTGGAGACGAGGTCACGTGCAACGGACGCGTATCGATGAAGTGAAAAAATGCGCGCGTGCGCTCCGCCCACCTCAGCATGTCGGTCTTCCGCCGCAGCTCCTTCTGCGAGAGCACCTCGGGCGGCTTCGTATCTCCGACAGGGGTCGTGGTGTGCCTCTGACCTGCTGCTACTACAGTTGCCACGGCCATGGTACTCTCCACGACCCGCTGCAGCTGGCTGTATGGGCTCCCCTGCTGCTGCACTGTGGTGTGAGAGGCTCGCGTCGCGCGCTGACGGGTCGGACTTGGGGTGAACGTGTCCGCACTACCGAGCTTGCCAGCATGCAGTGTCGCAGCGGCAGATGCTCGAGCAGCTGCAGCGCTGGCGGCACCACGGTAAGCGCGCGAACGAGGCAGGACAGCCTGCATATCCCGAGCCCGCTCCTGCCGATTCGCCTCCTGTGTCAGCGAGAAGGCCTCTCCGTCGGTGCCATCGTCCTGGCTGTCACCCTCCATCCCAACGAACAGGGGTAGTCGCTCATCATCATGAAGGCCGTCTTCGTCGAGTAAGTTCAGTGATCGCCCTGGTGCTGGAAGGCTGATACTCCCATTCGCGGCCGCACGCGTGCCGAGGCGCCTGCACTCGTGCGTCGTCGCCGGCACGTGCACGCCTACCGTGGAAACCGTCGGAGCTGTGATGACAGAAGCGTGCCTTGAGCATGGCAGCGCATCAGCCAGCGTGGTCGTCCTCACTGCACCGCTCGTGTTTGCTTCTTCCTCGTCTCCAAGCTGGAAGAGGCTGACTTGTGTGTTACTGAGTAGTAGTTCTTCCAACGCCTGCCCGCTGCTGAGTGCGGCGTGGTCGTCCTCATCCCTGTCGTCCTCAAGGGCTGCCCACAAGGGCGTTTGCGGACTAGGAGCGTTGTACCCGGGCTTTAGTTGCACAGGTCGGGTTGTTGTGGGCGGGTTCGCACGCAGAATGGCTTGCACCGCTTCGTCGTGGGAGGATAGGCGAGACGCGGAAGAGGAGGCGGGAGAGGCGGCGTTCGGCGCAGACGCTGCTGACAACGCTGAGGAGCGGAGTGCCTCGCCAAGGACGGTCTGCGGCTTCGGGCGTCGAGCAACTGTGGCGGGCGTGAAGAGCGTCTGCTCGAGAGCGGGGCCCTGAGGTGCCGCGTCATGATCCTCAGAGAGTGTCGAGTAGGGCAGCGCTTGCTGCTGGCTCAAAAGTTGCGAGGTAGGGGTGTGCTGCAGATGCGCGAGGGAGGCTCGTGTCACTGACTCAAAGAAGACTTCCTCCACGTCCAGCTCGGCGCAAGTCGTGTTGCGTCTCAGCTGAGGAGTATCGCTTATGCGGCTCTTGTCACTGCCAAATGACTCCGAGCGGCACAGACGCTGCAGGGGGCGTGTCAACCCCCCAGTCGTTGCGGAGGCACTGGGGCTGCGGCCACCTTGCAAGTGGCTGATGCTGCAGCGTTCCGCTGATTCACGCGCTCGTTTGCGCTCGCTGGTGGCAGAGGTGGCCGCGGAAACGAGAGACGGTGACGTAGTCGTCTTCATGGGTGGTAGAGAGAGAGAACCGATAGAAGAGGTCACCATAGGAGTTTCGTGCACTGCGGCAGCGCTGCCTTGACCCTTGCCGCTACCGGTGCTGGTACTACGACGTCCGCTCATGGTCGTGGTTGTGGTGGCGCTGGTCAGCGCCATAGACTCCGTCTCGTGGGGGGAGAAGGTGGCGCTTTCATTGTGGGGTTCAGCGCCCACCGCTCGTCGCTTCATGCTGACCGATCGCGGAGGAGGCATGGTGCTATCGTCAGCTAGAAGAAAGCGACGACAACGGAAGAGGTATAGGGACGAGTAATCTACAAGGCGTTAGCCTGTTCAGGATTTACGAGACCGGTGCGTAGGCACCCTGCGCGACAAGTAGAAAAAGAAGCGCACTTCGCCAACGACGGAAAAAATAGCGTGGGGGGGGGGAGGAGGAGAGGGTGTCTAACAGAAAAAGAAAAGTAGAAAGGCTCGGGCCCACCGTGCCGGTGCAGATGATATGTGTGTGTGTGTGCTGCGTCAAGTTGCTGGTATGTACGTGTATATCTATGCGAGTGGTGTGTGTGTGTGTGTGGGGGATGAGCAAACAAGGGGCGTATTGGCGTGCGTAGGCGGGTGTGATTCTAAATAAGGGCGGAGAGGAAAAAAAAACAGAAGCGCATAGGAGCACGGACAGCCCCGTTACACCGCCCGGGTACCAGGATGAAGGGCGATAGAAAGCGCTGATGGGGTTGCGTGTGCGTGTGTGGACTACAGCAGTCTATGTAAAGGCAAGCGACTACAGGGCGCGGGTGTGGAAAGGATAAATACCCGCTGTGTGCGCCGTTGTGCGAGGGTGTTGGCGTGGGCCTGTGCAGTGGATGCGAAGGCAGAGAGAATTACAGAGAAGATGGCAGACAACGATGCACGACACTGACAACAAAAAACGCCAAATGTACATTATTCAGGCAATGTGCGTAGGCGCTCAACTCTATGAGTCCCTCTTTCCATTCATCAAGAGTTGGCCCGCAGTAGAGCGTGACGCAGCAGAGACGGCCCAGCTGTGCGCAAACGCACGCAGGTATGCATGCGTACACAGCGGCGCTGTCGAGTTTTTTTCTTCTTCATTGGCCACCCAGCAATGCCGCCTGCCGCGCACGAAACTCCATCTGTCGATAAGGTGATAGACGGCGTTGCCACACCGCTGTAGTAGTTTGAGAAACAGGGGGTGGGTGGGGTTAACCCAGCATTTTTCTTGAGTGGATGGTCTCCCTCCCGCTTGCTTGCATCTGTGCATATGTGCTCGACGGCTTAACAACCCCCCTCCCGGGTAGTGGGCGGTGTGGTATTACTCGTTAGCTCCAAGGCGAAGCAAACCGCACACAAAAAGAAAACACTTAAATGAGAAGCTAAGCGCCAACGTTGAGGCAATCAGTAGCACTATTCCACACAGACCGATGCGCAGCAAGGAGAGCAAAGGATGTCAGATCCGAAAAGCGCACTCGATTAGTGCCCACCACAGCTTCGCCTTCCTCTGCCGCAGCGGAATGACGAGGGAGCGAAGCTGCCTACACCGCCTCCTTCGCGACTACCGCCGCGGACGGATGGAAAAAGGCCCCCCTCGGCCGCGGCTGCGACCACGGTCACTGGCACGTCCGCGGCCTTCTGTGCATGACCACTTGCTTCGAGAAGACGACGTGTAATGCGATGAGCCCACCGGTGCGCCAACTCTACTGTGGCCTCGGCCACGCGCGTAGTTTGGCGTCTCCAGCGGCGCATCGGGGTCTTCACCCTCCTCGCGCAGGCGCTTCGACAAGTTTGCTGCAATCGCCTCACCCTCCTCATCGTTTATCTGTTCTGGGTTCAATAGAGCAGTGCTCTTTACGTTTCCATAGCGTCGCGAGGTGCGGTCGGAGTCCAGCTGTCGAAACCCCTTCTGCCGGCGGCGCTCAATGCGACGTCGATCCCGCTCGTTGCTGTCCTTGTCGAGGTAAGCCGCATAGCAGTTCATGGGGGCAATTATGTTCAGCTGCCGATCATCGAGTGCTAAGATTTCCTCGATAGACAGTGTGAAGTCCTCTGGAGGGACCTCACGGTACCGGAAGCCATCTCTGACGCCTGCGCCTGCGCTGTCCGACGACGTTGCACCGGCGTTGCGGTGCAGCTGATAGTACTCTTCTTCCTTCTGTTTCAGAGACGCTTGCAGGCGCTCCAGCAGCTCAGCGTTGGTCTCGCTTTTTCCGGTAGAGGAGGCGGCCAGGTCATTCAGCTGCTGCCGCTCCTTCTCCAGCTGCTGCAATGCATGTGACGGGTAGAGAAGGGAGAGCGCGTCACTGGCACTGACTTCCGATGAGGGTCCGAAGTCATCGTCGAAGAAGGCCTTCGCGCTCTTACTTTTCTTCTTTGCCTTTGCCGCCGAGATGGCCGACATCATTGACTGTGCCTCCTCCAGCGAGTTCGCCGTAAACAGTGTGGGAGCCTCGACCGATTGGACGACTTCTGCCGTGCCATTGTCACCCTCGTCAGACTCCTTGTCGAGTTCTTCGTCAAAGTATGCAATCTCGTCCTCGTCGACGTTCCTTTCGTCGTAGTAATCGCTATCGAAGAGCTGCGCCATCTTGCGGTCGAACTCCGCCGGGTCGAACGGTGCGTCGAGGGCCTTGTCCGACCACACCGCCTTGAGCTTTGCCAGTTGAGCCTCCTCCTCCTCCCCAAACCTCTCGGCGGTCGATGTTTTCAGGCCCGCGACGGAGGCGATGAGGGCACGCTGATCCTCGATCTCCTTCCGCTTCAGGTGCTTCAGACGCTTCAGTTCCTCAATCTGCTGCGCGCGTGCCACCTCTGCGCGCTCGCGGCGCCGCTGTCGTGCGTCCTTGCGTGCGGTATCCGGCTTGCGAAGCAGCCCCGTGGCGGCCTCACCAATGGGACGAGGATACGTCTGCACGTGCGCTGCTGACGCGCCGCCGTTGGCTGCTTCTTCTTCCGCTTCCTGGTGGCGGTACTTCCTCTCTTGGTATTCCCGCTCCCACACCTCAGCATTGCTGAAGAACGCTTCGTCCTCCTCCTCTCGGGCGAGCTGGGCGAGGCGGTCATAGTATGAGCCGGCTGAGTCTTCTCCTTTGGCCTCCTCGTCGCTGCCCACGGCCTCCTTGCCACCGTCGGCAGTGGCTTTGTGCGCCTTGCCCCTTTTCCGAGCCGCGCCAGGGCGCCAGAGCTCCTGGATGAAGAAGTCGCGCAGGAACGCTTCGCTATCATTTTCGTTGTCATCTCTACTTGCCGCGCCGTCGCCGTCGCCGCTGGCGCACTGTTCCTCCTTCCTCCCGCTCTTCCTTGCACCGGTGGCGGACATGCTCAGCGCAAACGCCTCTTCCAGCAACTGCTTCTCTTCCTCACTGGCCACGCGCTGCCAGTCATCTTCGTCTGCGCTGTCCTCGTCGCTAGTGGCTGCCACTGGTTCCGACGCGTATGCCGAGGTGGCACCGCGGACCACTTCAAAGGTGTTGGCGCTGTCCTCCACATCACGCAGGAAAGCGGCGCGGAGCTTTGCTTCCTCTGCGTTCTGAGGTCGCAGCTTTCGCAGCCCGTCGTGCTTGTCTTCCTCGTCAGAGGCGCCCACCACGGCATCCTCCGACTCAGCAGTGGCCTTGAGGGCGCGCTTGTACTCATCAGAGAGAGTGAACTTGTCCTTGCCTGCACCCTTGCGCCGCTTCTGCGCCATGCGTCGCTCAAAGACGTCAGTGTTCACACGAATTTGCTCTTCAGGAGGAGGGAAGAAACGCTGCTTGAGGAGCTCTTCCTTTGGCAGTAGGGCTTCCACAGTGGTGTCGGCGTAGGTGGGTGACGGGGGAGACCCCTCACCGCGTGCAGCAGAGCCGGTCGCCACCGTTTTGTCTCTCTTGGCGCTACTGCTGACACGGAGCGGCACCGTAGCCTTGCGCACCGCCAACAGAGCCTTGGCAAAGCTGAGGTTGTTCTCATGGGTGAGAAGCACCGCATCGTCATCTTCCTCGAACTCCTCGCCATCAGAACTGGCCTCCTCACTCTTTTCGTCGTCGCTGTCGAAGCCGAGAGCAGTGGCCTTGCCTAGCTTTCCCCTGTACTTCTCCGCCAGTGTGTGGAGTTCCTGCTTGCGCTTCTGTTCCTCGTAACGAGCCGCGTACGCTTTGTTGATGTGCAGTCCGATTTCCTCGCCATCGCTGTCTTTCGCGTCGTCATTCTTCGTAGTGCTCCTTGTCAGAGGATCTTTCCTGACTCCTTTGCTGTCCTTGACTCTCTGAAAGTTGAGGCCATGCACGTGGGCCGTTTTGCTTGCGGAGCCATCTGTTTTGCCACGTACGTAGGCTGCCGCGGAGGAAGGGGGCGCTGGCGCGGTCGTAGAGGTTTGCAGGCGCGACTTTTCCTTTCCTGGCATGGTAGCGTCTTTCGCTTCTTCCTCTGTCTCCGCATCGGACGAGGAGGAGTCGCTGCCGAACAGGTCCATCTTTTCTGCCTTGTACGGCACCGCGGTCGATGACGCCTTGACAGTGGATGCGCTTGACGGAGCGAGTGGGTGCGCACGAGGCAGCCTGGCGCGACCGCTCTCCGCGTGCGGGTTCTTGCGACGCTCCCGTTCTGCCGCGGCCGTCATATCTCGCGCGAGCGAGTCACCGTCATACTTGTGGCCTTCCCCATCACTCGAGGTCGAGTCGTCCGAGTCAAACACAATGCGGTGCGGCGCCTTCGCCGAGGCGGAGAAGGACAAGGCCCTAGCCGGCATGTACTTTCTTTTCGCTCCTTCCTTAGTCTGCAGCTAAACCCCGTGTTCACTTGCAAGTCTGAGGGCGACGGTGGTGATGGCAAAGTTGAATCCTCTTTCTCATTACCCGACGCAGGCGGCAACCGAAAGCGTGGCTGAGATTGGCGATGGCGGCCACCTGAGAAGACCGCAGAAGAGGAGCTTGACCGGAAGAAGAAGAAGAGAGGGAGAGAGACGCATTAAGAGGGAGAGACGTGCGTGTGCGTGTGGATCACATCCATGGCTGCCGCCGCATAGGGGGAGGAGGATGCATTCAGCTCGCAACCCCCGTCCTTGTAGGATTGCCCCCTCCCTCCCAATACACAGACCGACCTCGATAGAGGACAAGTCACTGCAGTGACTTGCGTGTTTTTTTTTCTTCTGGCCAGGTAGCCTTGATGCTTTTTTGTGGCAAAAGAGGAGGAGGAGGAGGGGGGCGATGATCGCCGTCATCATTGCCATCATCCTTGACTAAAGAGGAGGGGGTCTGCTCACCCCGACACACTCGTGTGCGCTCAGCTACTGCTGAGGATTGCATTGTAACACAGCAGCCAACAGATGACAACGGTCGAGAAGCACGGCCCTGCATGGTGGCGCGCAGCACGAAACGTGCCCGCAAAAGACTCCGCCGCGCCCTCCCTCCCCTCCACCTTGTCGCTTCACACCGATGACACGACACTGGTGGAAAAAGGAAAAGAAGAAGGCGACGCGCTACGGAGGCGACGGAAAAACGGCACGGGGGGAGAAGAGAGAAGGGGATGGAGAGGGTGGGGCGGGTGAGTAAAACAGTAAGCGCGTACGCCGACCAAGAAAGTAAACAAAATGACCACGACGGCAGCGTCATCACAGACATATCTATGGAGAGGGTAATCGAATCAGGGGAAAGGGGTAAGCCTAGCACTCTCAGAGCAGTCCGCAAGCGCATTTGCACTCGCACACACAGGGAGGGCCGATGCCTCTCTAGGCGGACGTCCACAAAGAAAAAAAGCACCCCCCCCCAAAAAAGGAGCACAACAGCCAAAGAAAGAAAGGAAAAAAGAAAACACACGCGAGCATTGGCTCAGTCCTCTTTGCCGTTTCGTTGGACTGCTCTACTGCTTCGTCAACCGCGTCCACACAGCCATGTAGAAGCTCAGCACTTTGTCGATCATAGTGAACTGAATGCCGTAATAGAAGGGTGAAAGAGAGAAAAGGGTGCGAGCCATGAAATCTGCGCTGTCAGCCGCTGATGGAATGCCGCCCTGCGCGATGGTTTGTGCGGCACGCTGCTGAACTGTCGCGATGGCCTCTGTCTGCCCGGAGGTCGTCAGCACACTAGAAGTTAGTACAACCACTTCCTGCGCAATGGCGCGACCAGCGCGACGAAGCGCCGTTACCAGCGGCGGCACGCCTTCGTCGGCGTCTCCTCGTTTCATCGCGCCTCTCACCGTTACATTCTCGTCCGCCAGATGCAAAACGTACTGCCATAGATTTGCCCACGACAGTCCATCACTTGCGGCCGTCATGGTCGCGTATGGTTGAAGGAGCCCCATGAGGTGCAGCGTCGCGCGGCCGCGCAAGAGTTCCACCAGCACGCTAAGCGGATGATCAATGAACGACTGAGCCGCAAGAGAGGCTACAACGCGGTACACGATAGCACGAAGAATGGCCAACTTCATGGCATGCTCCCGCTCGGCCTGCCGCCGTTCACGTCGCTTATGGCGCTCGCGACGCTCTCGCCGCAGTTGAAGCTGCTCACGCTGCACGCGATTCTCTGCCGAGATTGTGGCAGTCCCGCTCGGCCCGTCCCCATCGATGGTGATGGCAGCGGTCGACGCGCTCACCCTTTGCTTAGAGTGCGCACCTTCGCTAACGCCCGAGGCGAGCGATGCGCGGTCATCATTGTCCTCGTCATCCCCGTTGTAGTCATCGTCCTCATCTTCGCCTTCTGACCACCGCGCGTAGCGGCGCATGAGGAGGTACTCGACTGCCTCGAAGACCGTCAGCACCGCTCGGTCTACCAGCTGGCTCGCGAGGGGCATCACAAGCCGCTGAGTTATTACACCCACGGTGCTTATCATGAGGCCACGGATGGCACCGGGCACCGTGAAGAGCACTCTCGGCGGCGGTGATGGCAGTAAAGATAACGCGTCGCCGGTCAGGGGAGTCGCGCCCCATGAGAGCAGCATCGGCACCACAATGCTCAGCAGAAGCGGATCAAAGACGGCATGGGATGCAAGTCTTAATCCCCAGCCTAGCAGTCGTCGCGGAGTCCGCTTGCTGCGCAGTTGCCGCACCACGAGACTTCCGTCGAAGAAGAGCTTCTCAATGTACGACTCAGTCGCCGCCAGCATCCACCGCGTGAGGAGGAGGTGGGCCGCGTCCGGGGCCGGCAGTTTCTCAAACCGTTCTTCCGTGGGCAGCCACGCTGCTGCCGCGGCACCAGCAGCAGCTCCGCCGGTGCTGCCCCGCGTGTCCGCTGTGCCAGGCGACGGTAGTAAATCACAGAAGCACAGCAGTGGCAGAGTTGCCAGCTGCCGCTTCAGTTTACAGCAGTAGTGCACAATGAGCACTGGGACAGCATGAATAACGTGGTCAATGAGGTGCGCCTGCCGCGTCATGTTCCTCGCCTGCATGCGTCGCCACCAGCTAGTCGGCGCCCACGCTGCCACCTTCGAGGCGAGTCTCCTCCTCGCCTCACCGTCACGAATGATGATAACGCGGCGGCTGGTCTCGTCTTTGTCGCTTCGATGCGAGCGTGAGGAACGCCGACTGCTGCTGCTGAGGCCACCGCTGCTGCCAGTGCTGTGATGACGATGCCGCGAGCGAGTTGCCACATCGGGTGTGCTAGCAGCGGTAGGCAAGCTCGAGAGGCGACGGGAGCTCAGCGGCGGCTTGCCGATATCCATGACAGGGGGCGGTGGGGCCAGTGGAGGAGTGAGGCCACTTGCTACTGACGGGGTTCTCTCCGCCGAAAGCGGGTGTGGCGCTGAAGATGCTAGCCGAGCGTTCGTGCCAGTGCTACCGGTGGCAAGGACAACTTGGTCACCAGGGAGACTCCGTGTGCGACTGCGGGCATCATCGCTATGGCTGCGGCGCACCCGACCTCCACTTAAGCCGGGCGCGCTGGTGACGCTGTTGCTTCCACTGTCGACGGACGCACGCCTCGACGCCACGAGCGGTTCTTCAGCACTACGCGTGCGGCGGTTTGAGGGAACTGCTGGTATTCTATCAGCCGCACCTCTGCTGCTCTTGTTACTCTCGACAGAAGAGCGGCGGCTGCGATGCTGAGTTGTCGGCGTTGCGACAGAGTCACCGCTGCTCGAGTGGTGCCGCCGATGCCGACGTTCGCTTGATGGCTCACCTGCAGCGTGGCGTGCAGATCTTCGCGACTGCCGCGAAGACGCTACCGAGGCCGTGTCGCCACCAACGTCAGCGCTTTCAGTGACAAAACGACTCTCTGTAGCCTCTGCGTGGGTGCGCGAGCGGCGGTGCGTGCGGCGCACCACCGCAGTGTCAGGGTTGAAGACGCTAAGCGCATGCCGCAGGACAGCGTGGCTCACGTGTAGCACGTTAAATGGGTGGAGAATGGCGGTGGCCGATCCAGGGTTTAGGGGGAGGTCCAACGTCTCCATGTTCCCATGCGCCAGAGTCGGGTGTGTTTGTGTACGTGCCAATGTGCTTAACGCAGAGGACCCAGGTCGATGCACGCCTGCATATGGGCGCACAGAGGAAAGAGGAGGCGGTTGCCGTGGCGAGACGCACGAGGTGGCTGTCTATGGAGGAGAGGGGCGTGTGGGTATGCGCCTTGGACTGCGTGCCGATCTACAAGTGTGATTGTGGCGTTTGGCTCGCCCTCTGTGCACCCGCAAAGAAGGGGCCTCCGTCACCGTTTGTGTGTGTGTGTGTGTGTATGGTCTCATGAGCGAGGAGTGGGTGGATGGGAGAGAGGCAACCGCGCACACGTCACAGTGGTGCCGCAACAGGAGAAGAGATGGAAATGGAGAGGAGACGCAGGAAATTAAGAACAGCGGTAAAGACGCAGGGGCAGGAGGGAGCTACTTGGCAGCCTTAGGGAGAGACCCTGAATGGAGGAGTAGCGCTGCTGCTGACGGATCTTGTGTGCAGGCGATACACGAGGTCCGTGTCCCCTCCTCCCACAAACACACACACACACACACACACACACATACGCCAAGAGGCACTTGCACAGCGCGTACATGTGTGTCTCTTTTCCTTTCTTTTTTGTGTTGTTTTCTGCTTGCGCTGCAGCGATAGGGGGATTTCGCTTGGGTTGCAGCACCTCTCCATTGATAAGGGGTACTCCTCAGTGCGTGGCATCGCAGGGTCCAGTGTCCCTCTCCCCTCTTTGTGTGGAGAGGCCAAGCAACGCCCCCAACCCCCCTGCCAATGCCGAGTCACCCCTGATGGTGACAGGGTCAAGCACCTTGGACGTGGGGGAGTCCGAGCGACCTGCGACAGTGGGCACGCTCGCACCACCCATGTGGCGCGCAGAGTGTCCGCGTGGCTCGAGCGTATCCCACCCGGCCCCCGCTGCCCACGGGTGTGGGGAGCCAGAGCCCCACCCCGAGGGACACACCAGGTGGCGACCGGCAGGACGGGCGCGGCGGTGAGGCGACCCGCGGGGCGGGGGAGGGGAGAGAGCGGCGTTTGGGGGCAGGGGGGCATTCTCCGATGACCGAGTCGGCGCACTGCTGTACCGCGTGTCTAGCGCTGCGCCGCCCCACGCGATGGGGCTTGTGAGAGGCAGGCCGGGGGTCGAGGGGTGTGTGACTCCTGTTGCGTGGACGAGAGTGAACATTTCGGAAGGGAAAGAATGAGATACAACGCACTGCGTTCCGCACCTTTTGGCATGTGTTTTTCTTTCCGCCAACCCGCTTTGCAATCACTCGCCGTCGTGACGCCCGTGGAAGCGACCGAGAGGCAGGGTGGGCATCAAAATGACGACGTGATCCCTGATGGAGGTGCGCCAGATCCCTTTCACAGTGCAACCCACACACACACACACACAACAAACATGACCAATGACAAATACACGCACACCAACGCGCGAGACTACACAGCAGCGGTTACATGGATGCGGCCACCCGTCGACCATTCACGTATGCGCCGTTTAGAAGCTGCACGGAGCGAAGCGCGTGCTTCTGCTCAGTAAACTCGAGCACCACCATTCCACCTGGACCGTTGACGTCGTGCAAGCCAGGGAGGTAGACCGCAGGGGTGGCCGGCTGTAATGGCTGTGGAAGCGATAATGCATCCGGCAGCACACTTTCGTTGTTTTCCTCCCCCTCCTTGTGCATCTGCTGGCCCCCTGCTTCGCCCTGCAAGACGCCGCTGGTCTTCTCTGCCACACTACCCAGTACGCCTGAGGTGACTTTTCTGTCCTCGGCGTCAGGGAGCACGCCCCCGCCCTCGGCGATGGATGACTCGCATAAAAGCACGCCGATCGTTGAGGTCTCGATGCTGTGCGAGGTGTTGGTTATACTTCCCGGCGGGTCACCGAGCACCCCCGACGAAGACGCTGCGTTAGCAGATTCGTTAACAAGAGTCGTTCCAGACACAAATAATTCGTTCGTGACGGCGCTCTTGCGTGATGTCAATGGCGCAGGCAACGGCTGCTGGTACTGTGGCTGTTGCTGCGCAGTGTGATTGTAGCATACTGCGGCGTGCAGCATCTCTCGCGCTGGTCGACGCACACGCCACGGCTTCACACCACCGCCCAGCAGCTGTGCCACCATCGAGCTTAGGTGCGAGGCCGTTAGCGAAAGGTCCACCCCGTAGAGTGCGACACGGTAGAGGTTGGACGGTGGAATGATGTCCGGCAGAATGCCCAGCTGCGCCGTCGCGGGGTTGTTATAGAGCGACTCGTGCGATGCAACAGAGCTGTTGTTGCTGTCTTCGCCGTGGGCGTTTGCCGGTAGAGCTGCGCAGCTGAGCGTGCTGCGTTGACGGTGCTGCTTCTGCTGCTGCCGGCGAAAGCCGCTGCCGCTTCCATCATTGCTGTCCGTAGCACCAAATCGGTTACGGTTCTGGCGGCGCACGAGCATGGGTGGTGGAGGCATCTGCACAAGGCCGTCTGCACCAACTGTGAACTCCATCGCTGCTGCTGCCGCCTGGCCGCCTGACGCATCACGGCGGTCTAGAAAGCCTAGAAAACGCTTCTGCTGATCCACGTCATATGCAAGACCCGGCATGCGCTGACGACGGTGACGGGAGCTCCAGTCCACAGTGCTGCTCGCCATGTGACTCGGATTGGTCACACTGTTGCCTGCCTGGGGGCGTTCCCTGTAGGCACGGCAATCGCTCGAGTCTGCGACAGCGTTGTCGCCTGAGCTGTGACTCAGCTCGTCGACCACCGGTCGACCGTCACGATGGTACTTCCGACTTTGCCGAAGACCGTCGTCGTCTGTCGCCGAAAGGTCGCGATGCCGCTTCCCCTTTTCTCGTCTACCATGCCGGTTGTTCATATAATCATCTTCACTTTGACTGCGCTCGCGACGCTGCTGCCCGTGGCGCCGCCGCCACCGCCGCGAGAGACGATCATCATCAAGGCTGTCGTACTCGTTGTCACTGTCGCTGCGCTCCCGTCGCGGGCGGCGGTGCGATCGTGACACTCGCTCCGACCGCGTGGCTTCGTTTTTGCCCCTTCTTCCCTCTGCGCTGCCTCGGCGATGGCGATGCGAGCCGCGATGGCGGTCATCGAGTGAGTCACTGTCGCGGGGCCAGTGACGATGATGGTTGCTGCCGTCGCCTACGCCGCCCTCGTCGTTATGCCGGTTAGACCGATGACTGCGACGGCGGTGCGGCGAGGATGCATCGCCCAGACCGCTTTCATTTCTCCACCCCATCACGCGGCACCTGCTTCGACGCCGTGGTTTCTACTAAGGTTCGCGGCCGTAGCTGGTTGTTGGCACCAGCGCCTGCTGCGGTGTTCAGCCAGACTTTGTGCCTTCTGGGAAATCGATCGCCTTGGAAGTGGGCGAGATGACGCTTGCTGAAACCCCCTCCCCCCCCCAAAAAAAAAAAAGATGGGAGACAGGGGGAGGGATAGGCAGGGCTCTTTGCGGACGCGGAGACTGCTGGCTGGCTGGGTAGGAAGTGGTGGAAAGAAGGAGAGAATTCCCAGTGTTCGCTGCTCGTAGCAATGTAGAGAGTTGCGCTTACCTAAAATAGGTACGCATGTGGGTCTCTTCCAGAAAAAAAAAAACACACAGGAAAGCGAAAGGGAGAGAGAGAGACGGTCGGATTAGTATACAGCAGAGTAGCACGTCAGCCAGGAAGACGCGTGTGAGGAGAACGCACATAAGTAGCCCTCATAAAGCAAAGGAAGTACGAATCCGAGTCATGTGCCCCACACGGGGAGAATTATGCGTGTGTGCGTGCAGCATTACGGTTGCTCAGTGCCCCTCTCCCCTCTTTGTGTGGAGAGGCCAAGCAACGCCCCCAACCCCCCTGCCAATGCCGAGTCACCCCTGATGGTGACAGGGTCAAGCACCTTGGACGTGGGGGAGTCCGAGCGACCTGCGACAGTGGGCACGCTCGCACCACCCATGTGGCGCGCAGAGTGTCCGCGTGGCTCGAGCGTATCCCACCCGGCCCCCGCTGCCCACGGGTGTGGGGAGCCAGAGCCCCACCCCGAGGGACACACCAGGTGGCGACCGGCAGGACGGGCGCGGCGGTGAGGCGACTCACGGGCGGGGGAGGGGAGAGAGCGGCGTTTGGGGGCAGGGGGCATTCTCCGATGACCGAGTCGGCGCACTGCTGTACTGCGTGTCTAGCGCTGCGCCGCCCCACGCGATGGGGCTTGTGAGAGGCAGGCCGGGGGTCGAGGGGTGTGTGACTCCTGTTGCGTGGACGAGAGTGGACACGTTAGCGAGAAAAAAAAAGCACTTGTTGGGCGTCAGTGGTGTGGAAGTGAGACCGTTGAGTTTCGTAAGGGTGCGTGGCTTTTTGTTTGGTTATATCATCGAGGGGGAGGGACAAAGTGGCCAGGCCACAGTGCAGGGACACAAATATGCGCGCATCTCTTTTTTTTTCCCCTCTTTCCGTTTTAGTGTTTTTTTTTTCGCTTGGCGTGTATGATGTCTCATGTGTGTTGGTTTGGCTTCGCAGGAGAGAGAGGACATCAGACTCATAATCGAAAAGGAAAAGACGACGATAAAAGAGCGAGCACACACACACACACACACACACACACACACACACATGCATGGAGGACACCATTGAAGGCGGGGGAAATATACGCGCGATAGATACGCAAAGTTTGTGTGGGGTCAGTAGGGGTTACCAACGAAAGGATGCATAAAAAAGAAGCAAACAAAATAAGCAAATAACACACAGGTGAAATCACTGTTATCTCAGCAGAGCAAGTGGGCAACAATGTGCACACCAAACGCTTATACCTCTCTGCCGCCGTCTCCTCCTCCTCCTCCACCACCACCACCCCCCAACACAGCCACCAGCATGTGGATATACGGGGAAGGATGCACGGTGATAAGTACAGCAGTAGTGGGTACTTCCGTTCCCACAGCAAGCTGCCTTGGTGCGGTGCCAAATGGGAGGTGGAAAGAGCAATAGGAGATACGAGAAGGAGAGAGAGAGAGGCGAGAAAGGGACCAGCGAGACTCAGTGACGGACGTGAGCTACTGTCGAGAGTACGTGTGCATCAACGATTTGGGTGTGATGGAGGGATGGCGAGTGGCTTTACGTGTAGTCATCCCCATCTCTCGGGGCCAGTGCAGATGTGTTCGCATGTCCGCGTAGGTCAGAACAACATAAAGGGGGTGAGAGCGAGAGATACGCAGAAGCAAGGAAGTCAGTGAAATAGGAAAAAAAGGGCCGCGTAGAGGCGGTAGTGAACGAGAGCTGTAAGCCCCAAACAAAACCAAAAAGGCGAGACAAGACATGCAAATGGCGAGAAAGAGGGACAGGAGGGGAGCGGAGCCTTCAGGTAAGCAAGACTACCTCCCTCCCCCTACACACACACACACACTGGCCCAGACAGACAAGCAGCAAAATGCAATGGCAGGACTGGAAAGAGAGAGAACTACACCAGGAAAAAGGAGAGGGGCAACCACAACAATAACAAAAAAAAAACGTCCATGTAACGCAAAATGGCAGTGAGAACCAAAGCAATCTCATACAGGCAAAGGTAAAAACACCATCGAGCGAGAGAGGAGGGATGCAGGGAGGAGGCGGGGGAGCGTGACGGGTGATCACCACAACGTAACGTGTGGTGTGAATCGCCGCGTTTTACCCTTTTCTCCTCATCGGGTGGTAACACAGACAAACTCACGCTCGCCGCAACCTCTACGAGCATCTCTCTGCCTCTTCAATTTGCATTGTATGTGTAGGTGTATGCATACTCCAGTCATAGCGGGGGTATAAAGCGATATGAGTGGATCATTAGGCCCACATCCCTTCTCTTCTGCGTATGCGGCAACATGCAAGCACAGTTGGCACTACCGGTCCACTTGAAGGGTAGTGACCAAAAGCGAGAGAAGGAACCAGGGAAACACAAATGGCGCGAAGTCTGAAAAAGGAAAGTGAAGACCGGAAAGAGAGGGCGGTTTTCACTTGCGCAGAGCGTTGGGACCCACCTTTGCCTTCATGTTCATCACAGCTATCCGTGTGGGTTTCGCTTCCTTCACCGGCATTGAGGGCTTGTAGGAGGTCACTTCGCCCTCCTTGTCATCCTCGGCGATCACGTCTGCCTGTAGCTCTGCCAACTCAGCGCGCATGCGCTGCCGATCCTCCTTCGAGACGTCTGACATGTGCTTCGAGCGGTGACCGAAGAAGTCCTTAATGCTTGTGAGGAAGCTCCCCGTGCTGCTGCTGCTGTGAACCTTGCCTAAGGACCCCGCAGGGGATGGGGGGGCCGCTCCCTGAGAACCATCTGGGACGGATAAGGGTGTCGTGGCCGTGCCGTGGGCCTCGTCCGACTGCGCGACAACGGCGACCACTTTCGTCTTTTGAGAGCGCTGATGCATTTGCGCAATGCGGGAGTGCGGGTCAGGGGCCGGGATGGGCTTCAGATAGCCGTGGTTAGTGAAGAAGGGGTGTCGCAGCACCTCCTCAGAGGTGATCCGCTTTGAGGTGTCTCGGTCGAGCATCTTCAGGATCAGGTTCTTCGCCTCTTCGGAGATGTTATCCCATCCGTGCTTTGGATTGAAGAGGACACCGTGGTCAATCTTGCGGAGGAGGTCGCGGCGGTCATGCCCGGTGCGCACCTGACCATGAAACGGGGGCCGGCCGCAGAGAAGCACATAGAATACTACACCGGCAGACCACACATCCACGCTCTTGACAAGTAGCTGGTTCGTGCAGAGCGGCTTGGCACCTTGCTCTTCAATGCCGCGGATGACCTCGGGCGCAATGTAGAAGGATGTACCACATGGAGTACTGCGCACGTCCCACTCCATGACAACCTTGGCAAGACCAAAGTCCGCGATCTTCACTTCCACATTCAGCTTGTCCAGCGGAAAGCTGTTAACGTCGGTCATCACCTGAAGTCCCTCCACGTGCGTCGGCGACTCTGCATCATCGTGGGCTGTGCTCGTGGAAGAGGTGCCCTGGCTTTTGACCTCGTCGTTCATCATGACGACGTTGATGAGGATGTTCTCTGGCTTAATGTCACGGTGCACAATACTCTGCTCATGCAAGTAGGCAATGCCAGACATCAGCTGGTGCATGATGGCGCGCGAGAGTTCCTCATTGATGGCCTTGTTACGCACAATAAACTCAAACAGGTCTTCGTTCATGAGGTCGAGGGCGAAGTACACCTTGTCAGAGGTCTGGACCGCCTCGTACAGCGTGATGATGCCGGGGTGGCAGGTGCGGCGTAGAATCTCCTTCTCGTGTGCTACCATTTCACCTTTCTTCCCGACCAACGACGCGCGCGTCATCACCTTCAAGGCGCGTATCTTGCCAGTCGGGATGTGGCGCACTGCCAACACCTCGGAGAAGCCCCCTTTACCGAGGACCCTTCCCTGACTGACGTCATAGAGAGTGTGGATGTCGACACCGTCAAGCGCCGGCGTCGCCGGAACGTTCATCTTGGGTGGAAGAAGTGTCATTGTACCTCAACTGTACGCGTGTAGGAGGCTGGCGTGGTAACGAGCAATGAAACTATAGTAAAAGACAGAAAAAAGGCCGGCGAACGGGAGAAGAGCACACGAAAGATGCACGTGTAAGCTTGGCACGGTGGCGGATAAGCCGGAGGGTTGAGGAGGGAGGAAGCAAGAGAGCTGCAGCGGTACGAGACACCTGGAGAAGGTTTAGAAGACGACACACAGAAAAAAAGTTGATGCTGCGCGGTGACAACACGTGTGCGTGTGTTTACGAGCGTCAATACTTCCTTTCCTTCGCCGGTGTGAGAGAGACGATTGTAGACGAGAGAGAGGGAGGAAGGGAAAGTGCAGAAAGGAAAGAGAAACGGGGGCTCAGTCACCAGAAGCATACGTATAGTTGAACAATTCAATACACATGGGGGCGCGATCCTGCCGCTGACACCGAGCCGCATGCCTCAAGGTGCTGTTGAGGTACGGTATGCAGATTTTTTTTGATGTGGTACTCACAAAAGTGCTGAATCACTCATTCGTCCGGATTTCCTACCTCGCCAACCCCTTGTCGCTTCGGCATGCGGGGTCACCAACGAGGGCTGTCAACCGGATTCTCAGCGGATTCTCTACAGCTGGTCGAGATCACCTCAGCGAGAGATTGACTGGGCTTTGATTGACTTCGGTATGACTTGCATGACTCCAAGAGAGACTCTTGCATGACGCGAAAAGCGCGGAGGTTTCATTCACATGTAGATGGGGCTCTGCGCCCGGAGAAAGAGAAGGGGATAAAGGCTCAGAAGCACACGCAGCGGTCCGTAGCACTGCCGCATTGATGTTGCCAGCAGGGGGTGGACTCCCCCCTTCCCTCCTCCCCTAAGCGGGATCTCATCAGAGCAGCTTGCTTTGTGCGTCGATTGACACACGTGGTATCTCCCCAGGTCTCCAGGCTGGCCTCAGTGTTGAGGTCGAGCATGGCTGTAGACGTTGGCAACAAGTGAATCACGTGTGGTTTGTTTCGTTTTGCAGGCCAGCGCGTGCCATTCATGTCACTTTTGCTTTGCCCATTGGCCGGTCGGTTGGCTTGCAAGTGACCCCCTGAAGTGAGGCCTTGTGTGACCCCACCTGGCGAAGCGTCGTCGTGTTGCCCTCAGGAGCCACCGAAACGTATGCGCTGGAATCATCACGACGTGCGCAGCAAACCATAATCGCCCGATGAGGCGCTCGAGTTGCTCCACTGCCGTGCTCCGGGCTGAGTCGCTTCCTAGTTGGGCACCCCTTCTCTCTCCCAGAGAAACGGGCTGTACTTTGTGGCCAAACAGGGCTGTGGCAAACCCCGTAGGTGTGGAGAGGCGACTCGCTCATCGGTATTGGGAGCGACGCAGAAACTCGCTGGCGGCATTCCTGGTCGTGGTAGAAGGCGTGAGGAGTCGGGTCCATCAGGGCCTCGCCTTCAGCCCGAGGGGCGCCGAGAGCAAAGCCCCCGTTCATGCCGCGTTGGAGTCAAGAAGAGGTCAAGCGCCGCGCTTAGGGCATCTACTCTGTCCTTGATGTCGGGGTGAATGCGATGCCGTAGGAGGTGGAGAAGTTGATGAGAACACACCACATGGTGCATCCTCCTGACTTGAAAAACTTGGCCTTCATCGTCTGGTAAATCCGCGTCCTCAGGTGCGCAACGGCCTCGTCACCCTTGAGGAGAGGATGCCACGTGCGGCAACGTCGGGGCCACGGTTTCCCTACCCCCGCCCAACGGAGCATCGAGAGTTCCCGGCAAATGAGCGGTTTGGCGATGGGCATCCGACTTGTTGGCCGTTTCGCCGCGCTTCAATGCGGTTGACTCGCAACACAACTCCCTGCGCCACTTGGCCGAGAGCAACGCCGTCAGTCTGGGGGTGGGCGCTCCTACTGGGCTTCTCGGAGCCTTCTGTGAATGATTTGAAGAGCGCCTGTGGGTCGTCCTCGGTGTGGAGCCACTCGCGCTGTAGCTTGTCGAGAGGAGTAAGTTCCTGATGGTTCCCGATGTCCTGGAGCTCGTCTCACGATAGGTGATCGCTTTGTTCGCAGCAGGCGTTGGAAGCTGCTGTCCGATGCCTGTTCAGAGCCTCGGAGAGGCGCCTGCGGTGAACTCTGCCACTGAGCGCATGCATATACAACACTCCCCAGCGCCCATGGTTTGGCGGAGGAAGCAGAGGCTTGACTCATTCGGGCGAAAGATTTCGATGTGAAAAGACCGCCTTCCGTGGTCCTATTGGCCCAGGGAGATGGGATGCTGCTGGGCACCTGTGCAGTCCTCGTTGAGCTCTGTGAGAGACGCTATCCCGGCCTTATTGCGCCAGCCCGGGCACGGGGACTTCTTTTTGGGTCCGATCAGGCGAATTCGACTGGGCTCATCCCCGTCTGGACCAGGAGCACCATCGCCGAAGAGCGCATGGTCGGAATCGTCCGTTGCGGAGGGTGCTTGGCAGGGGGAGGGAGAAGAAAGTTTAAGGGGGGTAAATCCATATTGGCGCGTTGCGATACCTCGCTTCACTGTGGGGCGGCAACAGAGGTTCACTGGCTGACTATAAAAGAGGAAGAAGTCTGTTTTCGAGCAGAGGAAGTAGAGTAGCCCAGAGGGCAACGGAGGGAAGACGGCAATTCCCGGCCCATGACGGGGCTTCTCTCAGCGCGCTATAATGAGTTACGGATGCACAGAGAGTAAAGAGAGAGAGGCGCAGCTTACACACCACTCGCAAAAGAAGGAAGGCAAAACAAAATAGTCAAACACATACCGGAGATAGTGCGTGAGTGGGTCATTATAGGTTGATGGATAATTGGTGGCAGGACGCACTCCTGGGAAACTGGGAGGTAGACCAGGTAACAAAAGAGGGGTGGTGTACGCGTGGCAAACATTGAAAGCCCGACGGGGAAAGGGCGAGGGCGAGGGAACACAGGAGAGGAATGCGCCAGTGAAGGCGAGAAGGGGACAACAACGTGCGCTGCAGCTTGTCGACTCCTTTTGGAAGGAAACGAGTGCAGCCCGTCTAGTCGAGCCGACGGCTCAGACATCAAACGCAAGCACCACCACCACCACCCCCCCCTCCTTCACCGCTTCGCCACCAGCCCACGCATTACACTGTATGGATGCTAAAGCAGCGAAGCCGCGTCGAGGTGCCACGGTAAGCTGGCGGTTGCCCATCACCATACCAGGTCCCTAACGGCACATCGTCAGCTCACTAAAACGCGCATAGACAGCAAAGGAGGTGTTGAGGCATAGAAGAAAGCGAGCTGCAGGCATGTCTTATGCTCCGCGCTTCACTTGAGGCGCCATGTAACAACAACAACACACACACACATACATAGGTCGACATGGCACGGTTCAAAAGGCGCTGTAGAGGCACTTTTCTTTGGGGAACCGAAAGGGTACCGCTGTCAGTCTCGCAGTTACACACGTCACCCCGACTCGGCCATCTTGGCGAGCTCCATCGCACGTGCAGCGCTGTCAGCATCGTCACTAACGGTACACACAGCTGAGGCGGGCAGGCTACTCCGCTCCTGTGCAAGGGGCAGTGGTGCGACGCGATTATCGGAGTTCAGTACCTGATAACGGGGTCCGTCAAATATGCGGTAGTTGAACGACGGTCGCATGAAGGACTTGACGCAGCTGTTGTCCGGCTCGCGGGTAAGCGTGTGTTGTTGACGATGCGCATCCTTGTGTTTCTTCTGCAGCAACTTAACAGCTTCTGCTTCGGTAATGGACAGGGGCGCAACAGGGATGGCGTTGAGAGAGAGGGAACTGACAGTGCGAGGGGTGAGACGCAGCTGTGACGGCAATGACATCGGTTCGTTCACCCAGACGCGCTTTATGTCCGCCACAATTGGCTCTACGACGTTGTAGATAAGCTCCGCAGGCACGTTTTCGAGGAGGTGGGTGGACAGCACGTGCAAGATAAGTACGTCGGAGGGGGGAAAGAGCGCGTTGTTGTGCGTCAAGTCAGTCGGCTTCGTGCGAGCTGTAAACCAGTACATCTCCGCTACCACCGCACACAGCATATGACTCTTTTGCATTCGAGTAAGCGGCGTGCCGCTGCGTCGGTTTGGTGGTCGCACACCGACAATGTTTTGCATCTCATACCGGTCAAACGCGGCCGCCAGCGCCTCCTCACTGACCATGTGAGGCAAACTCTGCACATACGCCGCATACGGCATGGCAGGAAATAGCTTAAGCAGCCGAGTGCGCACCTCAGTTAGTATCACAGACTCTCCAAGGATTGCGAGGCGATGAAACTCCGTCGTCGTATTCCACGTGTGTGTGCTCTCTGAATAAAAAAGGAGGCCATGCAGTAGTACGTTGTAGCGACGCAGGAACTGCAGTGCGAGTCGCTGGCGGGTGATGCGGCGCGACGTTTTCGAGAAGTGGAATTCCTCCACGAGACGCGAGCGGTTCGTCAGCTCATCATACACGCGCTTTGCTGGTAGGGGTTGTGTTGGACTACACAGACGCTCAATGAGTAGACTTCGGAGAGTTCTGCGCAGGTTGACGTCCAGTGAAAGAGTTGTCCGTGGCGTTGTCACTCTTGCAGCGTGACGCGCGAAGGAAGAGCCTCCTGTGCGCGGTTCGACCGAAGTTTGCGATGAGGCGGCGTGAGCAGAAAAAGAAAGCGCTGGACCTCGGCAGATAAAATGTGACAAAATAAGCGGCCCTGCAGCAAACCGTCGCAGACAGCGAGATGTTGGCTTCATGGCTTGCCAGAGAAGAGCTACGGTGGACGTTGAGTCAGTACTATCTCGCGCTCTCTTCCTCTACGCTGTGGATGCTGCGCTGGGCTTGCACACACCCCATTCACCAGAACCCGCTTCCTTTCGTGCCTTCTGAGCGTATTTATGGGTGAGTGCCGACACTATCAAGGCCATCTAACGTGCGTGGCAGAGTGCACATGACAGGAGCACGTCCATGGCCCCATTCAGGAAGAAATGTGAGAGAAAAAAACAGAGAGAGACATGAGCCAGAAAGCGGAAAGAAACGCATGTGTGCGGCCGGGGCGCCGCCGCTTCGACAGTGAGTGAAAACAGTAACGCTCTCCCAAAAATTCAATCACGTGGTGCCACCACCGAAAAAGGCAGTCGCCTTAGTACAGCGTCGACGCTACACGAAAAGTACACCGCTTTGGGAGAGGTAAGAGGAAAGGAGGAGGGGGCCAGACAGAAGTGCTCATCAGTGATGACGGGACCGCAGTTGGATGATGCGATACGCAACCCTGGTGGGTGATCGCCGCGCTGTCATACTCTTGGGTTTTGCGGTGTCGCGCTGGTGTGATTTGAAAAATGGTGTGAGACTGTACAAAGAGTGCAACGGGAGTTCAATTGGGAAAACAAAGCGAGAAAGAAAACCGCCAAACAAATCGTCGCGCGCGGGATAACGGAAAGCGAAAACGCAGACGCGACTGCCGAATACATCAAAGGCACGCATGCGCATGCGTTGGAGTGCGATGAGAAACCACGCTCAGTGCCAGTGGGAGACGAAGCTCAGGTATCCATGACATCCTCGGGGCTCCGGCGATAAAGCAACACAGAGGAGCGAAAGCGGAGCAACATTGCGTTCAGTGGGACCGTGACACCTTCGGCGGTGGAAACATCAATGACGGGTCGCTGACATGCAAGTGAAACGTAGGTGTAGACCGCCTCACCCAGCGCCGCGTCGAGCCGTTGCAGGAGGCGCGTCGCCTTGTTAAGGGCCACAATGTTCCGTTTCTCGTCGCCTTCATCCCGGATGCCCTCGACTACGCGCAGCGTGAAGGCCTCCACTTCCTGCACCCACTGCCACTTGAACAGCGTCACAAAGTAGGAATCTTCGGAGAGCACATGGCTCAGCTCCACCTCCCCCGCCGTGTTTCTTCTGCGAAAGACGGTGAAGCGCAGATGCAGCATGTTGGCCAACGACTTCTCTGGGCAAACAGCACGCACCTCCGCAAAGAAGGCGTCAAATGACATTTTGTCGTGAAGCGTAGCGGTGGATTTCGCGGTGGAAAAGCGGAGCTGCGCGAGGCGGCGCCGACACATGTGCACCAGCTCCTCTGGAAGAAAACCTTTCAGCACGGCGAGCAGAGCGCGGCAGTCGGGGTGGTGAATGTTATGCTGGCATGTGTCCAATAGGTTAACGCCGA
Source organism: Leishmania braziliensis MHOM/BR/75/M2904 (assembly GCF_000002845.2). Taxonomy (NCBI): domain Eukaryota; phylum Euglenozoa; class Kinetoplastea; order Trypanosomatida; family Trypanosomatidae; genus Leishmania; species Leishmania braziliensis. Next base: position 93,941 of record NC_009319.2, on the reverse strand, counting down.
GTGCCTTTGCCTCCTTGGGGTTGCCTGCCTGCGTTTGCAGCCACTCGAGAAAAAACTGCGGCAGTCGTAACGAGTCCAGAGCTTGCGCCCGCGCAGTCCACAGCGACTCCATCAGCTGGAGTGTCACCTGTAAGGAGAGGTGACGATGCTTGACAGGCAGCGTAGCGGAGAGAAAGCCCATAACCTCCTTAGGGTTTCGACCCGGCGGGACAATGACATCCGTCGGCTCGACCTCGGCCTCGCCGACACCCTCTCGCTGCAGCCACTCCCGTATAACAGGAAACACGGCATCCGCTGAGTTTCTCGCTGCCGGGGAGGCGCCCTCCAGATTTGACACAGAGGCAGGGTGAATCGCTGCATCAAGCAGGGAGGGTGCGTCTGCAAGCGCTGCCGTGCCTTCTTTCGCGGCCATGGTCAGCTTCATCTCCAGGGCATCGATGCGCGCAAGCACATGAGTGACAAACTGGCTTGAATAGGTGCCAGCTTTCACGTCGCTTCCTTCATGAAGAGGCCAATTGGCTTGCGGCGATGATCCGCGCATGTCAACCGCTACCGCACCAGTGTCGGCTGAGAGTTGGCGGCCTTCTATCTGCGCGTATGTTTGCCGTTTCAGGGATTCCTCCAGCTCTGCCACATGCTCCTTCAGCACCTTGATACGCGCCTCCTGAAGTTGACTTTCTTTCTTCATCTTGCGCGTCGCGTCGCGCGCTGCAGCTGTGCGCGAGCTCTCCTCAATCATTGCGTTCGACAGCAGCTTGACTTGCTGCTGCGCTTCAATGTGCGTTTTTCGTTTCTGCTCCATCTCCAAGGTCAGCAAGGTGTTCGCGTGCTCGGCCGCTGCGACCTGATCACGCATGGCATGCACGAGCTCTTGGGCAGCACTGAGCTGCGCCTTTTGGTTGCTGATTGTAGCATTCATGGATTCCTTCAGCTGAATGATCTCCATAGCGTGCATCTCCCGGTCGGTTTGGCTCTCAAGGTACTCCACCTGCATCTGCTTCACCCTCTCAGACATTTCGTTTAGTGCCGCGTCGTACTCATCGCGAATGATGGAGAGAATGCCCTTGTACTCGGAGAAGTGGTTCACAAACGTGTTCATCACTTCACGGAAGATGTGCAGACAATCTGCTCTAGAACACGACGGGTGCTCGCGTAGGTACTGCTGGTGTTCGCGGCGGACGAACGCCTCCAGTTGCAACGCCAATGGAGTCTTCGACTTAAGCGCTACCTGGCGACGGCGCTGACGCGACGACATCACGGCGGGCCACATCTGGACCTGTCCGGTGACAGCATCACTTGACACCAGCTGGCGAGCAGGAGAAACGGAGGACACAACAAGAGGAGGCGACGTCGTCTGCGCCGGGGCTGGTGAGTGCGGAGCCGCTACTGTAGCGAGGGCGCGGTCCAGAGGAGTCAGATGGTACGCCCCGCGATCCAGTGACGGCACGGTTGGACCGTGTCGCTGGTGACGCCCCCGCGAAAGAGGAGCGCGAACTTTCTGAGGCGCTCTTGCATTTTGCACAGACGGGCGAGGTGGCTCACTGTGATGAATCATTGCTGAAGTTGCTGTGGCCGTTTTCCTCCTGTACAAGTCTCAGCAGCGTTCATGTGCCCCCTCGTGGCGCCCTAGCGAAGGGAGACTTGACGCTCCTTAGGCAAGAAGCGTCCGGGTATAGAGCGCCTTGGGGTTGCGTCTCCTCTGGTGTGGTGATTCAATGATGACATTTATCGGTGGGGTGATGACGCGTGGCGGCGAAGGGGGGGGGTTAATGAGCAGCGCGCGTGATGCATCACCGTAGACATCGCAAGGAGAAGAGAGTAAAAGAGTGACGCAGAAAATGAGACGCACGTCAGAAGAAACGAACGAGGCCACTACGCCGGTGGTTGTCGTGTTCGTGCACCACTCGTCGCGTGCTGTAGAGAAAAGATGCGCAAATAGAGAGCGACGGCAGGGCGATTAGGTTCGCCCTTGACGTGACGAGCACGGAGGCAAATCACACCCACTCGCTGGCGTACGGGTGTGAACAAGACATACGCAGGGGCACAAGCCTGCACACGCGCGTGCGTTCACACGAGATTCCGCGTGACACGAGGTGCAGAGTGTACTAGGGAAAAAGTGGTCGAGAAACCCTTCCCTCGTAAAGACCTGGCACACATACACTCATCGGGGATCATGAGGGCGCATCAAGCACCACTCTTCTCGACCCCTCCCCGCTACCCTCTTCGAATGCTCTGCAGTCCACATGCTCTCCACAGCAGCCCACTGCTCCATACTTCGCAGCGACGCAGCTACCCGAGAGCTAAACGATCGAGAAGGACGACGAGAGAGGGCAGACGGGGGCGATGGGAAAAATAGGAGTTATTTGCTCCCATTCGTGTTTTGGCAAAGTGAACTGTGAGCAACACATCGTTGGTGTAAATGTGTGCTGCTCAAAAGACAGCGGGACAGAACTTCTTACGTTTGTTCCTGATGTAGTTCTTGGAGATGCGGCGGGTGCCAAACGCCACACGCCTCGGTGGTCGCCCATTTCGGGGGTGACCTCCGCGCGGTGTAGCAGCAGGGCTTCGCCATGTTTTGAACTCGGGAGGCAAGAAGCGCTCCGTCTCTGCGTTGTTGACTGAAATCGGCTTCACTTTCACATCGTACGTTTTCTGGAACAGCATCCCAGCGGGTCGACGACTTGTCGGCGACGCAGCTACAGTGTGGCGGTGGGCAACACGAATCGTTCGCACGGTGTCCCACAAAGCGGGAGAAAGGGAAGGTTCAGTGGCGTCGCTCTCAAACAAGCGGCGGAGAAGGAGAAGCTCCTGGGGGTGCCGTCGCAGGTACCCATGGACGCCGTGCACCTGCTGTATCTCTTTGCTGAGATACAGCGTGAGATGTCGACGCGCATCGCGCACCGCGGCTGATTCTTCGTACGTCAAGGGGTCCACCACCCGTTCCTCGATGCGCGTGGCGTGAGTTAGCGCCCTAATGAAAAAGCTGGCAGAGGACTCGGTGCGATAACGACTGAGGAGGGCGCTTAAGCTGTCCAGTGTTCCGGCGTGCAGCACCCCCACCACGGAGAGAGCCTCCAGCACATCCAAGAACCACTGTGCCTCGTGAGTGTCTCGCACAGCCGAAGGGGTGAACGACGGCCCTGCCGCAATCGGAGTAGGTAAGGCGTGGCTTACCCTGAACGGCCCGGGCCCTGCCTGTGCAAAGGTGTCGCACAGGCGTCGCAGTTGTAGCTCCACTTCACCGCAAAGCACATCAACCAAATTCGGTTGGTGTCGCAAAGTCTCCTCATCGGGTACGCCCGCTGTCTCGTAAAATTCTTTCGTCGTCATCTTCTCTGTCACCTCGCTGCTGTGATGCGCCACCTCCGCGACGCTGAAGAACACGTGGTTCATGGCGCGCAAACCGCGGTAAATGCACCGCAGCCCATCCAAACTCGCGTAGGGGATTAACTCCACGCAGCGGCCAAGCGCCACGACCGTCATCTGCGGGTCGTTAAGAAACTGTTGCTCCGCCATTACTTGGAAGGCGCTAGTCGTGTGCGCGGATAGCTCGGACAGTGAAGAGCACCGCATCGTCTTGGAAGCCTCTGAGGAAACGTCATCGTCAGTGGGCGAGGGGGATTTGAAAACAGTCCACAGACACTTCAGAATGACATCCTCGTTCCGAATCGAGCGTGCAGCGAGGATGCGCAGTAGCTGAACCTGTTGGTGCAGTGCAAGTTCTCCTCTACTGATGGCAGGAAGCAGAGCTGCTGCTAAGTGTGCCACATCGCCTGGTGAGGTCATCGGGTTGAGGCATTGCTCGTAGAGCTTGACAGTCGAGCTAACGCTCGCCCCCAGCACTGCAGGTGGAAGAGCGATGCCAGACATAGCACCGCTTCTCGACACATACAAGAAACGAATGCAATGTCGCATCACCTTTGCTCAAACTTCCTGTAGAGCCCTCGTACCAGCAAACTATGTGGAGATGGCGGCAAATTCCGCCTGTTTCCTTTTCCGTGTGTCAAGTCGACACGGGGACCGGCAGCCGTCATGAACGAAAAAGCGGAAAAGAGGAAGAAGAAGAGGGGAAAAAAATGCGTGGCGAGATCATGAGAGACCCTCCTGTTTTCATGCAGTTGATGATTTTGAAAGGTCACCTGTTCACGAATGCACAACAGATGGGCGACATCCAAGATGAAGTATCCGGTACAGAAGGGGGGGGGCCTATCAGTGCGCCAAAAAGCACGGTGGGCACTCCAAGTGCAAAAGACTACTAACCTCCCTCCCATGATACTACCCAAAAAAAAGAGCTTCAAAGCGTGGGTCTGTGTGTACAAGGGCGTGTCTGCATGTGTAGGCCTGTACTATGAGGGTGTAACCGCTCACACGCCAGCATACCACCCCGTCCTGCGATCTCACGAGCCAGAGATAGAAAGAACGAGGTAAGAGTCAGCTCCGTTATGTTCACCTGGCACCGCACAGAAAATGCAGAGGCAGAAGAGGGTGAGGTAAGCGGGGGGGGGGGGGGGCGCAGCGTACCGCCTCAACGCATCCAGCAAAAAAAAAAGAGACGCGTCGTTGACGCAGGGAAACAAAAAGCGGGGAACAAAACAACATAACATTTTCTCCAACATGCCCACTTTCAGCCCTACAACGGAAACGAGACTTCACACAGCCCCTAGGCACGCAGCGCAGCAGTGCGACGGCGCAGCCATCGGAGCACGGCCTCTCGCTCGAGCGAGGCCCCGCACCCGCGCGTCGCAGGTCGCCCCACAGCCGCCTCCATCATGCAGGTCGGCATGCCGTGCATGTCCCTCGCGGGGTCGCAGGCTCCCCACACCAGTCGGCAGCGGGGGCCGGGTGCGACACATTCCAGCCACGCTGCAGCTCGCCCACACCCAGCGCCACGCACGACCCGGCCGCAGACGCCAGAGTGGCGATGCATCGCTCTGCCTTCCCCACGCCGTAGGCGCTTGACCCTGTCACCGCCAGAAGTGGCGCGGCGCTGGCAGGGATAGGGAGGGGCAGCCCGGCCTCCCCACACGGAGGGGGCGGAGGACTCTGGATGTCACGCTGAAGTGTGTCCCCTCCACATCATCAGGGGTCTCTCATGCAAGAAAGAACCACGTACAATAGACTGCTTGTGAGAGAAACCGAGGGTAGATGCCCTCACATAAACAGCATTTACTCAAGAGATTGCAGATATACAACTGGCACCAGCACTATCCGTGCTACGCCCAGAGACACGCAGGCACTCATGCACAGAGATGGGTAGGCATACAAGAACTCAGCATTGAAGAGACCAGTGCCAATGTTCTCAACCGAGGAGTGCTTTACTTCGTACGGGGGAATGAGAGAGTCTGCACGTCATAGTTTGAGACTCTGCGCCAGCAATGGAGACTTGCGTGCCACCTCGGCCACCTCCTGGAAGCCCTCGTGGTTCATGAAGACCGGCTGGCTGCTCAGCTTCATGAGACACTTGATGGTGTACAGGAGCGTCGTCTTCTGAGAGTCTGTTGGTGACGCGCCCCATTTGATATCGTGCGACAACTTTGCGACCAAGGAGTCAAGCTGGGGTGGAGTGAAGACGAACTCGGGTTTGCTCTCTACAAATCGCACAAGTAGATCCTTTGCGGTGTCATTGATCGAAGATTCGCGGTCGCCGCTGCCGTGAGAGCTGCAAGCCATAATGAGCATACTGACCACAGACTTTTCTGCCTCACAATATTCCACCAGATCCACGTTGTGGTGGCGAGCAGTCCGAAAGACGGCAGAGAGCGCCTCAAACGCCAGCTTACGACACTCCAGTCCCCTGTCCACGCGATGGGTATACCCGCTCAGGTCAAACGTACCCTGCAGCTTAGCGTCCTCGCGGAGTTCTGTCAGCAAATTCGGGAAAATTGAGGTGCGTGTTGCCTCGCAAAGGAGCCAGTGTGGACTGTGCTGAAGCACCGTAGTCAGAAGTCGTAAGGCCATGGAGCGCAGCAGAAGTGATGGTTCCGTGCTCTCCTTTGTGTCTGTGGGGCGGTGTAGCTGAAGAAGCGCCCGCAAAACAGTCGGACGGTAGATCTCAACGTTTGCAGAGCGCTCCGTCAACGCACTTAGGAAGTAGCGCAGGGCCACCATGCACGTCACACGCGTACCCAGCGACGCCTCCGTCTCGAACAAGGCGTCAGCAATCATTAAGCTCCGCTCCGCGTCAAACAGAAATACGCTGAGAAGCCCGGTACACGCCCCGTACAGCTCCACGAGGTCTGCACCGACCGATGACTGAAGGAAAAGAGACAACAGGGGCTTGCTCACCGCGGCGTCGTGAAATGCGGTACGGTGCCGCGAGAGGGCCAGCGTTGCAGCTTCTTTGATAGACTTCACATAGTAGTACCGGCCAGCAGTGCCGCCGTCCGCTGCCCTCTCACCGCACGGCATCAAGATGGACTCGGTGTTGCCAGGGTGCAGCATGCACAAAGAAAGCGACCGCTCGCCGCAAGACCGCACTAGCTCGCCTTCCTTGCTCTGTACACTGTCGAGGACCAGCGCGGACCAGTCGGCACCCAGCCCGGTCGCCTGCCCAGCCTCACCCACACAGAGGAGGAGATGCGCCCTTTCCACAAGTTGGGGAGAAATAGTACGCAAAAAAGCGCTCACAGCGGACGCGGAGCCGGCACTCACGCAGCGTACGACCATGCAGATGCATGGGATGTGCGATTGGTTTGACACCAAAAACTGGCGCACACCGTCCTCGATGGTCAATCGTGACTCCGATTCATGCTCATACACGGTGCCCACGAGCTCTGTAAGGCTGTTTAGTGCTGGGTTCATCAGACTCCGGCTCCACAGCACTGCATCGGCCATCCGAGCAACGTGCTCCCACAATCCAACGAAGTAGGTCCCGTAAAACGGCACAGCCTTCTCTGTTCGGTGCTGAAAGAGTTGCGCAATAAGAAGCGCCAGCGAGCTCACCTCAGCCAGTTCACATGAAGAGAGCGATAAGGGGTGTCCCGGTGCGAACAGCGTCATCAAGTGCTGCAGAAACGGAGCCGCCAACGGTGGCGTATTGGGTGCTGTAAGGCGGCGCAGTAGTACGTCGACGGAGGCCGCCCGCACACTTGCTGACCCCGACTCAGCCAGCGCCGCCACTTTCTCCAGGACAGACGTCGGAACAGATGCTGACGACTCACTGCTGCTCGCCATGATGCTCAACGCGCGGAGAACAGGTAGTTTCACTTCATCGCAGTCCAGTGCACGCCACAAGGCGGCTGCGGGCTTCTCCAGCGTCGAAAGACCCTGGGCTGCAGCCCAGCTTGCGAGACTCTCCGCCGCTGCCGCACGGCATGCAGCAGGAAAGCTACGGTTCTCTAGCAAAGCGCCATAGTTGTTCCCCAGAACAGTCGATACGCATGCATCGCGGGTGGCCTTGTACACCTGCGCGAGTGTATCGCTGGCCTTTGTGATACAGGCCGCCATGGCACTCAAGTTGCCTCCGCACAAGCATAACGCCGAAAGCTCCTTAGCGAGGCTCACAGTCTCGCTACTCAAGGATTCTCCGTCCCCTCGTGCCTGGATGACACTTTCCACAATGCACCGGCATCCCTCTACGGCGGCCGCATTAGCTGCCACTGTGGAGAAGTGGGCACGGACCTGATTCAGCAGCAGCGGCACTGTGCTCTCACAAAAGGAGGGTGCGTCTGCAAGGGATTCAAAGATGTCCACCAGAGCCTTTATAAGAGACATGGTTGCCTTGTCATCCTCGCCACCAATGAGGTTGCAGAGCTTGTGACAGCAGCTCGTGATCAACGCAACGCAGTCCGCGTCATGCACGTAGGAGCGACTGGCCACCGTGCGTACCAACTTCACAGCCTCCAGTTGCACTGCTTGGACGTGGTCCTGCAGTGTAGTCGCCGCCACGCTCAGGGACTGCATGCCCAGCTCCTTGTCATCGTACTGCGCCACCAGTGCTTGCAAGACGCGAATGGTCCACATGCGTAGCTTCCACGAAGAGTTTGAGGTCCCATTGTCGTTGATGTAGTACTCGTCGTAGTCGTCGTCGTACCCGACATCGTTTGCGTAGGCGTCCTCCTCTGTACCTGAAGCGTATGAATCGAAGGTGACCAAATCCTTGACAGCGGCAAAAGTGCCGCGCCACGATGAGGCCTCACCACTTGAGTGTATCTGCACGAGAGAGCAGACAACTTCGAGCAGCATCTCCGTGCTGTCGTCACCCTCATCATACTGCTTCGTGACATGGGCCAGATGCTCGCAAGCGGAGTCAATGACCTGCTGCACCACCGGCATCGGAGGCGAGCGTAGTGCGCGCATCTCGACCTCGCATAACTGGAGATAGGCAACGTATTCCTCACTGGATGTCGCAGTCACCAGAAGCTTCAGCGACTCCGCCACCACGCTCTCTTGCGTTGCCGCCCTTACAAGCGCTAGCAAGGACTCAATCAGGGTCAGGCTTGCGTGCCGGATCGAATTGGTTTTCTGAAAGTCCCTTACTGCCCGCTTTATGAGGACATCGCGCTCGCCTAGCGCCTCCTTGTAGGCAGGCACAAGTGTGTTCACCGCTGTGTAAAGAATCTCGCGAGCTGTGTCCTGCAAGTCGTCTACCTCCAACTGCGTCGCACAGCCGACGCAGAGATGCCGAACCATATCAATTTGTTTTTGCCAAAAGGCGACGCTTCTGCGCGCCTCGCTGGCGAACTCAAGACAGCAGTTCTTGAAAGTCATCCCGCTGAGGTACTGCAGGTTGGTGTCATCGCTGTCATTCAAAATGCATCTCTCTGTGATGCTCGACAACAAGAACTGGAAAATTACGTCTCTCTGACTGCACTTCACCACCATCTCTGGAAGCACGTTGGCCGCCTCGTTCTGAACCTCCTCACACCGCTCCTCGGGAGAAAGGCAGAGAAGCACTTTATTGACCACATCGCTGGTGATGCCGCTCTCGTCCGCGCTCGGCAGGTAACGCCGAAGATCAAACAGGGCCATCAGCCGTAGGTCCTTATCGGCATGTTTGATGTCTCTCAAGAAACATTCAGTTGAAAAGGGTGCCATGTGGTTGATTTGAGGCGGAAAGGAAAGTGTCGGCAAAGAATTGCCGAAAAGGACTGCGTATTATTCACCCCGCGCTACCTGCTGCTGGGGTACCAGTCGATATGATGAGAGGGTGAAAACAGAAGGTGTCAGCCAAATATTTGTCATGACGGGAAGAAACAATCGCACGTCCTGCCATGTCATATATTTGAGAATCTTCCGTCCTTTCTTTCCCCTCTATTTCGTAATGGTGCCCTGTCGCTATAAGTGAGCTGTTGTTGAAAGTAAAAGATGAGAACAAAACAGGAAAACAACTGGAAGTAATGGGTGTAGTACGATGTCCTGCTCCCTCGTGCATAACTGTACAATTTCAAAGCACAAAAGACAGGTGCTGGAGTAACCGGCTTGGCCCTCTCTACGTTTCCCATCAACCAGACGGTTAACGCTTCTCATCGCTCGCACAGGCAGCTCACATTTGCTGTTTAAAGTACCATAGCAAACGCGCAGAGCGCAATGCAGAGTTCACTCAAGTGAAATTGCGCTTTACCTGCCCCGCCTTCTCTCCACCTTTCGCCGCTACTCTGCGTTGAAAAGGGGGAATAAACCTCTCACTGTGACCTTCATTTTTCTCCCGCGTCCACATTCAGCCCTACAACGGAAACGAGACTTCACACAGCCCCTAGGCACGCAGCGCAGCAGTGCGCCGGCGCAGCCATCGGAGCACGGCCTCTCGCTCGAGCGAGGCCCGGCACCCGCGCGTCGCAGGTCGCCCCACAGCCGCCTCCATCATGCAGGTCGGCATGCCGCGCATGTCCCTCGCGGGGCCGCAGGCTCCCCACACCAGTCGGCAGCGGGGGCCGGGTGCGACACATTCCAGCCACGCTGCAGCTCGCCCACACCCAGCGCCACGCACGACCCGGCCACAGACGCCAGAGTGGCGATGCATCGCTCTGCCTTCCCCACGCCGTAGGCGCTTGACCCTGTCACCGCCAGAAGTGGCGCGGCGCTGGCAGGGATAGGGAGGGGCAGCCCGGCCTCCCCACACGGAGGGGGTGTGGAAGACTCTGGATGTCACGCTGAAGTGTGTCCCCTCCACATCATCAGGGGATCACTGTGATCTGTCCGCAAATTGTAGGAAATAAAAAGCAGAAAAAAAAACATCGTTTCCTCACACGCACACGTGCTCAAATTCGGTTTGATGTGTATATGACGTTTTTTCATTTTTTCGGTTGTTTCCTCCCGTTTATGAGGAAAAACAGCGAGTAGAAGAAATGTTGTTTTGGTGGCCTTTAGCTCTTCTGCTTGCGTACCTCGTCACCATGGTCAAAGGCGTAACGAACGCGTTAAGCGAGCAGCACCCGTTCCTTGACAGGCAAAAGAAACGTTTGGCAGGCCACGGCGAGACCGCAGCGACAGTGTCGTTTTTTTTTCTTGCTGTTCGTATGCAAGTGGACGAAGAGAGTGGGTCGAATATGTTATGCCTTCGGCAGGCTTCCAGGGAAGTGCTTTTTTCGTGTGCTGGTTGCCTGTTTATCGCTTATGGTTTTGAAGCCTGTACCTGTCCATGAGCATGGGAGGCGCCAGTAAAGCAGACTGCGGTGAGGGAGCGTACTAAAGTTCTTGAAGGAAGCACGAGTCGGATGATACCACACATCATCACAAATAGGCGAAGAGTCACTTCTAGCGTGAAAAGAGCAACGCAGTTGTACGACCCTGGTGTGACAACGAAGATAAAAAAAGGAAAGGAAACATTCAAAGAGAAAAGCAAAAGAGGAGCAAAGGAAAAGGAAAGCGACACCAAGAAGGAAACACGGTGCGTAGCCTTGACAAGACAAGCAGAAAACGTTAAGTCAGAATAGAACAAAAAAAAAAATGTTTGTGGTGAGAGTGCGAATTGCAATTCGTTGCGGCACAGAACGCGTGCGCTTACTTCTGACGAGCCTCAAGGACCTCAATCATCTGTTCAGCACACTTCGGAATGGGCGTGCCAGGACCAAAGATAAGCTTGACACCGGCGTCATAGAGATCCTGGTAGTCTTCAGGTGGAATCACACCACCCACAGTGACGATAATATCGTCAGCACCAAGCTGTTTAAGCTCCTGGATGAGCTGCGGAATCAGTGTTCGATGACCTGCAGCCAGTGAGCTAGCGCCACATATGTGCACATCGTTTTCGACGGCATGTCGGGCAACCTCCTCGGGAGTCTGGAACAGCGGACCAATATCCACATCATAGCCCATGTCGGCAAGGCCAGTTGCCACCACTTTTGCACCACGGTCGTGTCCGTCCTGGCCTATTTTGGCCACCATAATACGCGGCCGACGACCTTCCTTCACAGCAAAGGCGTCGATGCGCGCTTTGATAGCCGCGATGTGATTCTGATCCTCTTTACTACACCCTTTCACATAGGAGCTGGAGTACACGCCTTGCACTACCTGGCTCTTTGCAACGTAGCGGCCGTAGACCTCCTCCATAGCGGACGTAATCTCACCGAGCGTCGCACGTACCCGTGCAGCCTCAATGGCAACCTCGAGAATATTGATCTTCTCATCCTTGCAAGCCTCCGTCACCTTCTTGAGCATCTCCTGCACCTTGGCGTTGTTCCGAGTAGCCTTAATCTTCTCCAACGCGGCAATCTGACCTGCGCGCACCTTCTTGTTATCAATGCGAAGCGTCTCAGGAACCTTATTATCTAAATTGATGTACTTGTTCACACCAACAATCGTCTCTGCGCCAGAATCGATGGCCGCCTGCCGCCGCGCAGCGCTCTCCTCCACCATTAGCTTTGGGAAACCCTCCTCAATGCACTTGGTCATCCCGCCCTTCGCTTCCACGTCATCAATGATTGCAGAAGCCCTTTTAACCATCTCCTGTGTCAGCGCCTCCATCATATACGAGCCACCCCATGGGTCGGCAACGCTGCAAATGTGGGTTTCCTCCTGAATGATAATCTGCGTGTTACGCGCGGTACGAGAACTCTGCTTAGACGGGAGGGCCACTGCTTCATCGAAGGCATTCGTGTGTAAACTCTGCACACCGCCCATCACAGCAGCCATTGCCTCAATCGTCGTACGGATGATGTTGTTTTCCATGTCCTGCTCGGTCAGCGACCAGCCGGACGTTTGCGAGTGCGTTCGTAGAAGCAGGCTCTTAGAATTCTTTGGATTAAACATCTTCTTCACGTACGTTGCCCACAGCGTCCTGGCAGCGCGAAGTTTCGCGATTTCACAGTAGAAGTCCATGCCAATGCCAAAAAAGAAAGAAAATCTCGGCGCCACATCATCCACCGCCAAGCCACGCTGCTGAGCACAGCGGATGTACTCGAGGCCGTCGGCAATGGTGAACGCCAGTTCCAAGGCACCGTTGCCCCCTGCCTCTTGGATGTGGTAGCCACTGATACTGATGCTATTGAACATCGGCTGACGCTTGTTCAGGTAGGCCATAATATCACCAAGGATACGCATTGAGGGAGTAGGAGGGAAAATGTACGTGTTACGCACCATGAACTCCTTCAAAATGTCGTTCTGGATGGTGCCACGCAGTTTTTCTTGCGAAACACCGCTCTCCTCGGCTGCTACCGCGAAAAAGGCCAGAACAGGAATCACAGCACCATTCATGGTCATAGAAACGCTCACCTTCTCCAGCGGAATATCCTTGAAGAGCAGCTTCATGTCCTCGACTGAATCGACCGCAACCCCAGCCATACCAACATCACCAGCCACACGTGAATGATCGGAGTCATAGCCACGGTGTGTTGCCAGATCAAAGGCAACAGAGAGACCTTGTTGTCCGTTCTTGAGTGCAGCCTTGTAGAAATTGTTGGACTCTTCAGCAGTGGAGAAGCCAGCGTACTGCCGAATAGTCCACGGGCGGCCAGTATACATTGTCGAGTGCACACCACGTGTGTATGGGAAGAAACCTGGCATCGCTGGGTGGCTCTTGACATCATCACGGAAGTATATTGGCTTAATGTCAAATCCATTGGGAGAGTGGACTGTCAAGGTCGCAGGGTCACGGTTCTTCAACTCCTTCTTCGCAGCAGCAATCCACTCCGGTGGGTATGCTGCAGAAAGCAAGATAGAGCCACGGCGCATCATTTTTTTTTTTTCGCTTATGTACTACCTCTGCTGCTTAAGTAGCAGAACAAAATATATAGGATATGTAAGGCGTAGTTCAAAGGGAGAATCCTTCGTCTGCTAGATAGAGTACTATGAATCAGTTCTACGGGACCGAGTGCCGTAGCAACTCTTCAAACTCAAAAATAAATGTACAAAAACATGAAAGGTAAGAAAAAGACGAATGGATGCAGAGTTTCTCTATGACACCGAAGCTCAGTAGTAATACAAAGCATCAAAAATGAAACATCCAATTTAACGGAAAAAAAGCTCCAGCGCTTCATAAACACAAATCCACCAACAAAATAGAGGTTTGCATTCGATTATGCATATTTCCCTTTCTGGGGCTACAAAGATGAGTCCCGGGTAGTACACTAATGAGTTAGTTAATCTGACATTTCTCTCTCCAAACCCTCTATCCATAAGCACGCGACTGAGAGAAGTAGTTTCTTTGGGTAAACACTTTCTCTATTACCATCATCTGATAAGTGGCTCAGGTCCGCAGTAGGGAAAAGAGAGGTAATTTTGACGTGAACAGCTGAGATAAAAGAGCAGGTTATCAACTACGATCAAACCTAACATGTAAGATAGGTTACTCCTCTTTATTTTCAAAGAGGTGCTAGTAATGCTAACATTCAAGAGGTAAACCTTTTTCTTGTTCAACGCCACATGCAACCACAAAAAAGTCAACATATATAGTCAATGAAATAAAATGAGAAAACAGCCAGAGGTGATTAAATCACCCCGGTTTCCACAGTTTCCTCCGTTCTCCTGTTTTACACGCATTTCATTGTGCATCTCAGAATGCTACGCTGATTAAGGTTTGAAGAAGCGTAGAGAAGAACATAACGAAGGTACATGCGACACGTGAATTCGAGAAAATGTGAAATACATTAGCGAAGATCATGAAGCCAATAAAACCCATAGGCCAAACTTTGCGCTGCAGTATAGCATGTGTTCCCCTTCCACGCACGTTAAGAGAAAACGCTACGCTATCCACAAATAGTATTTCGTGTTTCCCTGGGCTGAGTGCCGCTTTCTTCACGATAGCACAGAACATTGCGGAAAAGAAGTTGTGTTGCACCCGAAAGGTAGCCCTTAGCACAGTAACTTTCCACACGTTAGCTTGAGAGTTTTCAGAATAGCATGAGATGAGCTACTTGTTGCACAAAGCATAACTTTCACTGTAAATATCCACAGTATGATAAAAAAAGAGCTAAACAGCAAGAAAAGCATAATACAGTCCTCTGTACAACTAAGAAACACTGCGACAACAACCATCATACTCAGTGCACAAATTACCCCAGAAAACAAAACACCACCTACTAAACCTGCAATTATAAATCTCGCAAGAAAAAAAAAGCAAGAATACTGCAACTCACAAGTAGCTACCAACACGTAATTCAAAAGGCACCTTAAGCTCCGCTCAAGTATGCTGAAAAGCAGATGCCATTCCATTTTCCGCACACAAAAATGCCTTCAAGTCGTCCACATTCAGCCCTGCAACGGGAGCGAGACCCCACGCAGCCCCCGGCCTGCCACGGACCCGTCGCGTGGTGCGCGGCAGCCCCTAGGCACGCAGCGCAGCAGTGCGCCGGCGCAGCCATCGGAGCACGGCCTCTCCCTCGAGCGAGGCCCGGCACCCGCGCGTCGCAGGTCGCCCCACAGCCGCCCCCATCATGCAGGTCGGCATGCCGTGCATGTCCCTCGCGGGGTCGCAAGCTCCCCACACCAGTCGGCAGCGGGGGCCGGGTGCGACACATTCCAGCCACGCTGCAGCTCGCCCACACCCAGCGCCACGCACGACCCGGCCGCAGACGCCAGAGTGGCGATGCATCGCTCTGCCTTCCCCACGCCGTAGGCGCTTGACCCTGTCACCGCCAGAAGTGGCGCGGCGCTGGCAGGGATAGGGAGGGGCTGCCCGGCTATCCCATACGGGGGGGGGGGGGGGGGCGGGGGGTTCCGGACGCCATGCCGGGGCGCATTCTTTCGTCAACGGTGGCGGGTTAATGGGCATGTGGCAGGTTTCAAAGAAAATAGAGGCAGCCAGGTGTTTGCAGTTTTCTTGTGAAGTGAAATATAGTTGGCAGACTAGAATGGCCAAGGCGCCTGCAAAGCTGAGAGAAAACCGTGTTCTGGGTTTTCTGTAGTCTTTGCGTTTTATTAAATGGGGGGAGTGGCGTAGGTTCTATTCGCAAGAAATGACGTTACTCAACAGGAGTCTCGTTATACTGAGGTGTCATGACCTCCATACGGCTAACTGTTAGTAAAGGAAGAGGAGTATGTGTGCAGTTTGTAATGCTTTTGGATTCCTAATTGAGCTCATAGTGAGAACTGAAGCTTGCGTTTTCTTGCCTCCCATGAATGTCTTTGCGGGGAGTGTTGTTCATCTCGATTCTAAGAAGCCCGTAATCCTTACCTCAGCTGTAGAAGTACTGCACACTCAACTCTTCAATGCGTGCGTTCTGTGTTTTCTCTCAAGGTGATTCATATATGTGTTTTCTGGTGCCGTCGAAGATTACACTTTTTGCGTTGTCCTTTTATGTATTCCGCTTTTTCGTGTGGATAGCTTTATAGACTTTGTCCTGCTCTTAGAGCTGTTTGGAAGAATGCTCTTGATGAAGTTGCTTCGGATAGATTCTAATTGCCTTTGTGGATTACTATCACAAAAGGAGCTTTTTGTGAACTCAGGAACGAAAAGGTAGCGTTTTCCTGGCTTCTTTGCCTTGATTAAGTAATGACGATTCTGTGACTGCCGATGCAAATGCTTTTTTTTTCTCACGTTGTGGCTGACGCTTTGATAAACATGCAAAGGATGAGCTGGTTGGCTGCTACCACTTTCGACAGGTCTTGTAATTCATACAAGAGGAAGGTGTGACCTGTTAAGCTCTTTTAAACACCACTTGGGGGAATGAAGAGGTTAGGATTAAGAGCTACATGTGCTACTTTTGTGGGTGTTGTCTTTTTGCTCTGGCTATGATCATACTTTCAGTATTTTGATTTCTCGATGTGTCTGTCCTTGAAGCATCGCTCCTCGAACCATAGTCTCTTGAGGTATGCCGAGTGAAGTAGTCCGCTTATGTATTCACTGTGAACTCTGCTGCCTTTGGTCATGTGTTTTGGTAGTATTCGTCCTGCGCTATGTTTGCCTGTGACTGATTGAAGAAAAGTATGATATGCATATTTTTGTCGGCTTCTCACCCTAGAGTTTGTACCGTTCAATGTTGCTGTCGTTCTGATGTCGTTTCTCAGAGGTTGCTCTACGGAGGAATAAGGCACCGCTCATGACACTGCGTAGTAAAGGCATTATGGTTGCAGTATGGGTCGTCTGGTACACCTTTTGTGTACTTCCTCCAACGTTTCCTGTATCTCCTCATCTTCGTTTCTCTGTCTTGCGCCCCCCTTTTGCCTTACGTTCTCTTTGCCGCCGCTTAATTGAAATGTTGGTGTCCGTTATCGGATTGGTCCATTCATGAACGCACACTTTTTCGGTTTTTTTTTTTTTGCTCAGAACTTAACGAACTTGTCGATAGCTCTACCGTTTTTTTTTCTTTCCACATAAAGAAAAAGAAGAAAGTCTCATAAAACCGAAGCCCAAAAAACAGACACAATGCAGCGTTCACTTATTCGTCGTCTAGGTAATCGCTCAGCGTTCCCCCTAGTGGTTGCTGTGGCTCGAACCTCGCAGGTGCAACCTGCTGTTCATGTCCGGTCAGGATTTTCTGCCCGTGTTGTTCCCTCCTTCATGTGCCCACTACGAACGTACTCGGGTGGCCATCATGAGGAACAGGGTTCTCGCAGCGGTCAGTACCTGCTAGACAAGAACGATGTCCTCACCCGTGTCTTGGAGGTAGTGAAGAACTTTGAGAAGGTGGATGCCTCCAAGGTGACCCCTGAGAGTCACTTTGTGAACGATCTGGGCTTGAACTCTCTCGATGTAGTCGAGGTTGTGTTTGCCATCGAACAAGAATTCATCCTAGACATCCCAGATCACGATGCGGAGAAGATCCAGTCCATTCCAGACGCCGTCGAATACATCGCACAAAACCCTATGGCCAAGTAAGTGGTGAAGGAGTTTTTTTTCTCGTGGTAAACCAACTCTACTTTCTGTTGATCAATCAGGAGTGCATTTATCGAGGGAAAGCTGTACTTAACATCCTGACACAAATGGAGAATAGTACATAAGGTATGTATCTTGAAGTCAGTGCATGATTGTTTTCCTTAGGATTTTTTAGTCGAAAGAGATCCTGGTTGCATCACCATTAGCGTAGACTAAGTGAAGTAAGCAGAGGTGCAGAGTGTGCGTGAAGTCATTTACCACCCTGCTCTTTAGCGTTGGTGTAAATGCACTCAGCTGTTATGCGTCGTCCTATTTTCCATAATCTCCAAGATGGACACCAAGAGGACGATAATCAGCACTTATTTTTGACCTGGCGCTTTTTTCCCTTTGTGTGTGTGTGTCCTCATCTGGATCACGAGGCGCTTTTTTTTTTTTGCGCAATTTCTTCTTCTACTGGCTCTCTGGTAAGCAATAATACCACTACCTCTGTGTTGAAGCATGCTGGATAGCTTGTAGCCTCGGTGAGAGTTAAACTCTTCATAAAAAAAGCATAAGTACAACCATGATGTGGTTTTCATTTAGAGCCGCAAAGCAACAGCAAGGCTTCGCGTCCTGTTTGCTTTTGAGAAAGGGCAATGAAACGCTGAGTGTTGCTGGGAACATATTTGTGCATTTGCGGAAAGAGCGCGCATAATGTGCTTCGCTCCTCAAGCGTAGCTCTCCTACATATTGTATACATTCCTTCCCGCTTTACTATCTAATCTATTCTCTCTCTTTCTCTTACTTAACAACTCAGTGCTCTCGCGCTATTCTTTTTTTCCTTGGAAGAGTAACACGAAGAACCTCTGCTTGGGTAGCGTTCTTTAAAGCACCACCTCCATGCAACAGAGAGCGAGAGCTACCGAGAGGGCTTTACCGACACGTGATGTTCGGAAAGTCATGTCTCAATCACTATCGGATTCGAGTGATGAAAGTGCTCTTCCGACGCATGTTGTGTCTGGCGGTGCTTCTCGGCGTGTGGGGCGAGTCAGTGATGATGACTACAAGGCGTCATCATATGAGGAAACAGATACGTCGGATGACTGGTTTTCTGACAACAGCGAGGATTACGTTCCGTTGGCGTTTGACTACATCAACAGCAACCCAAGGCGTCATGCTGGCGCGCCAGCTTACTCCAAGGTTCCATCTGGCCTGGAGGAGGTCGGGGTGCACGAGAGCATTTCTTTCTCCGATATACCGCTTGAAGTCTATGTTGAGCGTGGCCGAACACACCGGCACTGTGGTCCTGGGTCCAAGGATTCAAACCACGCTGAAGTGACATCTTTGAGTAGCAACGACGAATATGAGGATGACATTTCCTCGACGACTTCCGATGCCCTTTCGGTCGGGTTTGAGAGACGAAAGAGGTTTCACAATGTCGGGAAAATAAAACCACACACGCACGAGGCGTCGGATGCGGAATCGTCCGTCTTCCTTTCCGATGAAGAGGAGGCCCCGTTAAACGCCCAGCTCATTCACACCTTGATTAAGCGCTTGCGCAACCCTTCGGATGAGGTTTTATTGGAGGCCTTCGACTTCGTGGACTTTAGTGATGAGAACTTCAAAGAGGAGCTTGAGCCACTCAAGCAGATCAGGGAGTTGCTGGAGAAGAAGGCAAGCAGTCCCATTGCAGCTGTCACGAAGTGTGACCGTGAGGTTAAGAAGGCTGTTCAGTCTCTTCCGCCGGAAAAGGCTATCGCCGCTAAATTGAAGGCTATCAAGAGTCGTCAAATTAGATCTTCACAGTCGCAGAGTCGGTTATACACTGGTGGAGAAACAGAAATGGAGAAGGCGGAGCCAATTTCAGACCTCGTGCGACGCCTGAAGGAACCGAATACGCAAGTGCCACTACATGTCCTTGATGGGGTAAATCGGAACAGTCAGAGTTTCGACATCATGCACGCCTTGCAAACGCCGATCCATGCGTACATGGAGGCGAAAGAAGTTCTGCAACAGACATTGGGTGAGAATGTGATGAGTACTCAATCGACGTTGGATGACCAAATCAAGACGACTATTATGTCTTTGCCATCCGAAGAGGCTGTCGCAGCGGCGAAGCGCGCAGTGAAGAGCTACACCATGCCGAGCAGCTCATCCAACGGCGATGCCATTCGCCATTTGGTAGCACGCCTGAAGGAATCAGGCCAGTCTGTTGAGCAGTGTGAGTTTGAAAAGCTGGACTGGAATGACCGCAACTTCAGCCGGGAGCTGGAGCCACTGCAGCAGATTCGTACGTGCATGGAGGCGAAGGAGGCTCTGCAACAGACGTCGAGCGAGAATGTGATGGCTATTCAATCGGCGTTGGAGGATCAAATCAAGACGGCTATCATGTCGCTGCCACCTGAAAAAGTGACTGCTGTGAAAACGCAGATTCTGAAGATGCGTGAAAGGGCTCTCACAAAAGCACAAGGTCCACAGGCGGTGAAGGTCGGGAAACTCTCTGCTTCGGCTGGGACAATGAAGAGACTGGAGGATAGCGTTATCATGTCCAATCCCAAGAAAAAGTGGAAGACAAAGGAGGGCGAACTGTCGGCCTCGAGCTGCCAGGTCAAGCAAGTGGACTTGGGGATAATTTCGTCGCAGCAGCCGGCATACGCAGCAAAGGAGAGTACCGCCCTGTTGGCCCCTGCGAAGAAAACGCGTCGCACCCGCAGGAGATGCGACCGCCGCGTTTCAATCTCAAACGTGCAAGACGATACTCCTCCCGGCGAGATAGTTGAGAATGATCAGGAGCTCCCAGAGAGCGGCGAATCGCCACTTTTGGAGGCTGGCACAACGCAACGACGCCTTTCGCACGTGCCGTCTCGTCCTGCTGGGATGAAGAAGCGTGAGCGGCGCCCTCGAAACTGCCGACAGGGAAGCAACATCTCATTTGGGAGCGTTCCTATGGAGGAGCCTGGGGTGATTCAAGAGGAAGAGGACAAGCTGGTGGGGATCAAGCGCAAAACCAGGCGCCGCCGCGCACCTCACAAACTTGGCCGCAGCCTCTCTATGACTAGCCTCCCCGACTTGGAAGCTGACGAGGTGTTTGAGGAGCCGACGCTGCCGGCTGGCAAGTCAGCGACGCCATCGAACACGAGAAACGTTACACCAGCCCCTCTGGCGATTGGCACAAAAGCAAAGCCGCGACGGCTGCGTCCCGATCCCCACGGCGGCAGCACCCAGTTTGGCCAACCCCCAAGCCAGGTGGACGGTGATCTGAAGGACGACAAGACGGCTCCTCAGGGTAAGGCACACTCTGTCTCGCAGAGGAAGAAACGCCGTGCGAGGGTGAACCATAACAGCCGGTCGTGCAGTTTCCTGGAGGTGGTCGTGGAGGAGGCACGTGAGATTCAGGATGGGAACTTCACTGAGCTAAAGGGTGCCGAGCCGCAGCACGAATCGTTACCACCTAAGAGGTCGAAAAGGCTCCTGCGTCGGTGTAGGCCTGGTGGCAGAGGCAACGGTCGTGCTCTGGACTACAGCGAACCAGAGATAGGAGAGGCTGACCAGCTGGGCGATGCTCAGTGTTTCAACGCTCTACCAGTGAAGGGTCGGTGGGCGAACGTGCATCGCACACGCAGCACACACACTTCCATGATCGTCGAGCTGGAAAGCGGCGAGATCGTGGAGCGGCCAGATGAAACACAGATCCTGTACGCCTCCTCAGGTGGAGGCACCCCTCCCCCTGATGAGGCGAATGCCAGGCGTGTCACTGGTCGAGTCATTCCAGCCAAGGCCCAGAAGCTGTCGGACAGGACGTTTGGCCTCGCGTCTACCGCACGGAGGCGCCGGCAGCGACTTCACATGAGCAAGGAGTTGAGTGTCTCGGCCATTCCGGAGGACCTGGCAGGTGAGATCGTTGAGAAAGTACCGGACTTGCTCGCCGCAACAGCTCCTGTAAGCGGTTCTTTCTCGAATGGACGTCTGCCAAAGGCATTCGAGGGACCAGCAAGGCTTTTGCCTCTGTTGAATGGCACTGAGCGAGGTCCCTTGCGCTACGCCGACCCTCCTACCTCCTCTCTGAGGTTGTCTAAGAAGAGTCGTAGTGGAGTTATGATGCCAAGGGTGGACGTTTCTTTTATTCTAGAGACGATGTCCAACACACCACCGCCTCCGTTCAACACTCTCCGTCGATCAGCGGAGGCAGCTTCCTGTGGTGCCATGGTGGCCGCCAAGGCACCTGGCGGGGCTCAGTGAATGCCCTCAGTACGGGCACCAACGTAGAGGGAGGGGCGGGGTGGCGTACAAAGAGGCCGCGTACTGGCAGTTGTCGGCCCATTCCAGCTAGAGGAGTACGATTCCATTTCCGCGGGAATGCATTTGACCCTTACGACGTGTTGAACCAACGACTTTATCTTGCTCTTCATCTCTGCCTTCTGTGTCTATATCGAAACATCACGTGCTATTGGGAGCACACATGTTTTGCGCGCTCATGTCAGCGATGTTTGTGTGTTTCTTGACAACTTGGTGCGGTAACCCTCGTCTTTGAGACGGTCACACACGCCGAAGAAAAGCCAAGACGGCTCTGCAGCTTCAGGCTGGTGAGATCATCTTGTCTTTTTCCAGGGTGTTCTGATTCAAACCAGACTTGAGTGGTGCTGTGCGTGTCCAACGGTGGCTGATTGTCATGTGTGTACGTGTGTGTGTGTGTGTAAGTGTGCTCATTTCTTCTCTTTCTTTGGATGTTCATGTGCCTTTCATCTCTTTTCCCCTCGTCGTTACTTTTTCTTTCTGTGTCTCCTCATGTGCATCTATATCTTCTGACGGTGCATGCCGGTATGGCGCTGTGTGTGCAAATGTGCGTGCGTGTGTTTGTGTGTGTGTTCGAGAAGGGGCGAGAGTTCTCTAATACACACAAGTCATAAAGTCGACCCTACTAGAAGTGGCGACGCCCTCCCTCCGCTAGCAAACTTATCTACGAAGGGGCCATTTTTTCACGCAAATAAAGCAAAAGGGGGGAAAAAGTGACCTTTATGCCTGGACCGCACGTACCTCGTCGTGAGACGTTTTCCCAACGGCTCTTGATTACTGTTCCCCTTTACCTTTTTTTTCCGTTTGCACTTTCGCTTTTCCATTATTCAGCTCTCTCTCTCTCTCTGCGCTTGTATGAGTGTGACTGTGTGTGTGTGTGTGTGTGTGGTGCTCTGTCTCCCCTTTTTTGTCACCTCGTACCATCTCCGCCCCTTCATGTGCTTTTTTTTCTCCTCTTCTTTCGATACGCCTCTCTTGATGGTCACTTTTTGGTTGCTGTGGTGGGCAAGTGGGCTCTGTTTGTTCATTTTCTTCCAGGATGTAGGCGCGCAAGCCACGAGGGATTAAGGGCGACGCTGGTCACGTTGCTTTTAGGTCGAGTGACGAAAGGGGATGTACTCGAATGTCTCTTTACTGCGTGAAGGCCGTGACCGAGATGTATAACAATCCTGTGCTCATTCCCTTTTCTCTTCTTGCTGTTCTCTACCTTTTTTTTTGTTTCATTCGCATAGTGACTTGGATGTCAGACTCGCTACATGTCCTCTTCTCTCCCCTTCCTCTGCTTCTGACGTTTTCTCGATTTCTCCTCTCCACTGAGGTGAGGAGGGGTTGGAAACAAGAGAGAGGTCGACTTGTGATTTGTGAACGTGTGGAGAAGAAAGGATGTATGTGTATGTGTCTGCAGAGGACGCCAGAACGAAGCGCAGACGGCGGTAAGGCATCAGCAGCGAGGGCGATGTCGTTGACAGCCGGAGGTTGGATAGTTGTGCTTGCGCGCATACCACTTCTGGACACTAGCCTTGTGCTTGTATGACTTTGTGTGCACTCGGCTTGTCCAGTGTCGCACTTCTTTCTCAAACACTGGCACGGCACTAGTTGCCAGCGCCACATTTCTTGTTTTCTCCCTCTTTTCTCTTCCCCTTCCATGCTTCATTGTGAGATCATCGTTTTCTTCTTTTCTCAATCTTCTTATTCCCCTTTTAATCGGTGCTGTTGCGCGTGATCTCCTGTGTTACCTCGTTCGTCAGTAGCGCGGTACTATAGCACTCTGCGTACGAGCATGCGTGCATGCACCGGTTCTCGTCCACTCGTTTTCGTGTACTTTTGATTTCCTTGGCCTATGTTGCAGTAACAGCGAATGCGTGCGCATGCACCCTCTATCAAACTCATCAAACACACCCAAGCGGAGAAAACATGATACGTCTTCCGTGTAGTGAGGCAGCTTCACCCTACCCTAGGGGAGCGGCGTGCCTTTTGCTAACGTAAACAATCCATTCAGTGTGCGGGCATCTCACTGAGGAGCTCTTGACGAGCACTCGTTCTGGGATCAACTGGGTCTCCGTAACGCCTTCCCCGCGCACACCCACAAGAAAAAGCTCTGCTGTTGCCTCTTCACCGACATTGTTCTTCTTCTCTCCACCGATTTTACCTTTCGCTGGTGCTTCTCATATAGAAACTGCCCTTGCATTCTAAAGGCATCTCATGTGGCGACTACACATCCCCACTTCGCTCTCGGAAGGTCCCACCGATAGTGGCGTTTCGATTCTCGTTGGGCAGCGCTCGTATGTCTCCTTTGCAAATGAGACCCCTTGCACTGTGTGCGCGCTAGCTGGCTACGTACAATGCGACGACCCCAGTGTGGTCGAAGAGCAGATAGAATGTCTGGAGCACGTACTCCCGTTTGGTATCGAGGTCTTGGGCTTTGCAGGCGACACGGTTGCCTTGACATCACTCGCAGCTCAGATGCCTGACCTGAAGAGGAAAGAGCTCATCGAGGTTGTCGTGCATAGTGGAGAAGGGCACCGCCGGCTCGCTTACCGCATGTTTGGTGCGTCTGCAAAAAAAGTGGAGGTTGTTGAAGACGAAATCGCCTTTGTTGAGGTTCGATGCGCCTTGCACACCTACGACAGCCCCTCACCTTTACTAGTCTCCTGCTCCAATGCACTTCCGCAAGTAGTGGACGGGGAGGGCTATGCTCCGTTGATGGAGCGTGCTCCCGCGCCTTCAAGCAAAATGGAGTTAATCCAGACGGGTGCAGTGTCAAGCACTCTTCGCTTTCACGTCGTTATGGTCCCCTCGCTCCTGAGCGCTAGAGGACTTTATGAGACTCTCTTCCGCCAGCTGAAGGCGGCTTCAACAGCCGGGACCACGCGCCTCATCGAACTCAACGCTCACAACGCTCACCTGTCCTACTGCTGCCGTCTCAAGTGCAGAGCTGACGCACTCGCCAGCAGAGGCGCTATTACAGAGGAAGAGTGGGCGGTGGTGTTGAAACTGATACAGCATTCCGACTGGCACCCATTCACCCGCCTCTCATTAAAACTTTCTGGGGGGAGGGAGCCCATACACATATAACTACCATACAAATATACCCTCATAGTTATACACCTACATGCCTACATCCTCTCTCCCCGCTACCATAAACTAAGCACACTACTTCCACCACTACAATAGCCTCAAACTCAAATTGCTACTATGACAACGAGTTCCAAGACGATAACTCACTCCATTCTCGTAAGGCAACATAAATCTATATTTTACTGTTCACGACACAACGTCCCTAGAATGAATCTATACAGACATACGTTGTCACTCGCTGCCGTTTATCAATCCCCCTCACTCCACGACTAAGTATGGATGTACTAGACAATCAACCCAATACCTCCTACAAATATTTTCCCCAATATCGTGCCCCACAGAATGACACATCACCGTACACTGCTGCGACATACCAGTAGCCCGGAGTTAACCGCTGCATCTACAAAAAGTTCTCTCACTTAATACCCATGACGCCTCAAAATGCCAATCACTTCAATCTTGTCCACACATACTACGTACACTAATCATTGATCCTCTTCCTCCTCTCAAACTTACCTCTCTCATTCCTACCGACTCACCCACCAATCTCTTCCCTGCCGCACAATAATGCCACAATATGGTGAGTCTCTGGATCGCCACACGACCGCTCCTCGTGCAAGTGCTCGCACTGAGTCGCACTTACTCTGCGCTCATAACCAAACATAGGACTACGCCCCTCCTCGCTCACAGCGCTGTCCCCACTGAGTCGACCAATTCCACAATATTCCATGGAACTAACAGTACCTTTCTATCACGTATACGCCATAGCACACTCTACTTTTCAACTAAAGACTAGCATATAACCTCACCCCAATCCCC
>NC_009319.2:62703-68481 GCF_000002845.2 Leishmania braziliensis MHOM/BR/75/M2904 | reverse complement strand
CCCCCCCCGCCTTTCTCTGCATAATCCTTCGTATTCGAATGCATCCCATTGCCGTACGGCGTTCTCTTCTCTTGCGCCCTCTTCTCACTTCATAATTGTGCACAGAGCCACTCACTGCTTGCGAGCACTGCGCATCTCATAGGGAACCACAACGACAAGCAGGAGGATATTGCGTTCTTGAAGCATATCAGTAACCCTGGTTGAAGGGCAAAGAGACAGCATCTTTGGCTGCCTGTTTCCGAGAAACCAAAAGCTATTGAGCCCGTTCCTCTTCCTCGACACGCAGTAAGCACAACTGCTGCCGAGTGTCTTGTAACAGTTTTAGGCAATGGGAATCTTAGGCTTATCCAAGCTCCTCTATGACAAGTCTCCGAATGCCATCCGGGAGCGAGAGCTGAAGAGCTTCTTCGGGCGCCGCATCGCCATCGACGCCTCCATGAGCATTTACCAGTTCATCATTGCCATGAAGGGATTTCAGGACGGGCAGGGGATGGAACTTACAAATGAGCAGGGTGATGTGACGTCACACCTCAATGGGCTCTTTGCCAGAACACTCCGCATGATCGATGAGGGAATCAAGCCCATCTACGTCTTTGATGGCAAGCCTCCGAAATTGAAGGCGGACGAGCTGGAGACGCGCCGTCAGAAGGCTGCCGAGGCAGAGAGGGAGTTTGAGAAAGCAAAAGATGCTGGTGACGACGAAATGATGGAGAAGATGAGTAAGCGGACGGTGCGCGTGAGTCGAGAGCAGATTGAAGAGAGCAAGAAGCTTCTTCAACTCATGGGTGTACCTGTGATCCAAGCGCCGTCCGAAGCGGAGGCGCAGTGCGCCGAACTGGTGAAGAAGGGCAAGGCTTGGGCGGTGGGCACGGAGGATATGGACGCTTTGACGTTTGGTTCTACAGTCATGCTCCGTCACTTGAACATTAGCGACGCCAAGAAGCGACCCATTGCGGAAATTCACCTCGACGAGGTGCTGCAGGCAACGGGTCTGTCCATGGACCAGTTCGTCGATCTTTGCATTCTTCTTGGGTGCGACTACGTTCCTAAAGTTCCCGGGATCGGGCCGCAGAGGGCGTGGGAGGGCATTCAACGCTATGGCAACATCGAGTCGTTTCTGGAGTCTCTTGACGCTGCCAAGCACATGGTGCCTCCCGACTTTTGCTACCGGGAGGCCCGCGCCTTTTTCCTGAATCCGGAGGTCACTCGCGCGGAGGAGATTGACATTCGATTCTCAGAGCCAGACGAGGCTGGGCTGATTCAGTTTCTCGTGAAGGAGAAGCTCTTCAACCCCGATCGCGTCAACAAGGGTATTGCGCGGCTGAGGGCTGCCCTCACCAAGAAAACGCAGGGACGACTGGACAATTTCTTCACGATCGTCAAGGCACCACCGCAGGCAGCTGCCCCCCGTGCACCGCTCGCTGGTAGAAAGAGGTCTCACGATGGAAAATGTGTGCACGTCTCCGGAACCCTGCAGAAAGCGACGGGCGGCCACAAAAAGGCTGTGAGGAAGTAGATATATACCCCTCCCCCCTACCGAGGTAACCTTGAATCAGCATAGAAGTGGCACTTTTGCATAGAGTGAGGATGCGACAGCAGGTGTCTCTGTGTGGTGCATCGACTCCTCTATTCTTTCCAGGGGTGTTGCACAGCGTGCGCGAGTACCCTGCATTCTTTGAGAAGACAGACCGATGAGTTGAAGGAAGTGAATATAGACGAAAGACGCGTACTCGCAAAGGCCTATTGGGCGACTCCAATAGCAGAAACTATGCCGTGTTTAGCGAAGGAGAGAGCGAGGTGGGCGGGGTGGCGGTGCGTGGAAAATGACTCAGTGAGCCGCACTGTCGCTCTGATGTGCAATAGCTGAGCTATGTTTTATCTTGTGTACCCACTCCCCCACCACCAAGAAGAGGCTCACGTGCTTGGTTTCGGCGCATCTCCTTTATCTCTCCCTTCTTGTCTTCGCCGTACTGTGCTGCACTGCACTGCTGCATGCACCGTCGCCCTTCTCGCTGTTTCGCACTCTACATTTCTCTTGTCCTTTGCTGTTCACGTTTTTTGGTCTTTTTCTGTCCTGCTCCATCGTTCAGGTGAGGCGGACAGCAATACTAACTTACACGATGGCCTTTGTGGGAAGCGCAGCCCATACCCACCACCGTTCATTCTTTCTCTTTTGTTCTCTTCTCTCTGCTGCACGAGTCTGCATGCTGGAGGCGACGCATGTCTCCCCGATAGGCTTACAAAGCCTTTGGTTTCCCAAGTGTTCAGCATTTTTGGGCCCAGCAAGCGAAAGGAATCGCGGTGGTGTCATCTCCGCGCTAATGCAGCGGGACACACGTACAGGTGAAGGTCCTAAAGTCGTCAAGGACGATGTGGAAGCACTGACGGTCTTACTGTGCTGCGGCGACCCTACTCGACGGATGCACTTCACGTTGGACTACATAACTGAGAGGGACCTGGTGACACGGGAGGCTCTCGATCAGACACCAATCGACCTCGCATGCAGTTCTCGCATTACTGAAGTGGACGCTGATTTGCACCACTCGATGCAGGGGTCGAAAGGATCACTCGACCGGACTGGGGTCATTCAGCGCGATTCGCTCAATGGCAACTATATTACCTGTGCAAACAGTAATAACACCTCAGCATGGAACAGCGCAGACGAGGCTACGGGTGCGCTACCCCGGCGCTCTGCTGCTTCATCTTCAATTGGTGTACCATCGTTACGGCGCTGAGTGGCTACTACGCGATCCAGTTCACTGGTCGCTTTGAGGAGGGATGTGAGTCAGTGCCGCCAGTGATGACTGGCGCCTAATCATATTCCTTCGGCAAACCGAACTGGAATCTGTATGACGCCGTGAATGTCAAGTCGATCCAAAAGGACTGTTCCAGCCACAGCGACAGTGAAGCAAAGATGTGCGAGACAGACAGCAACTCGCCCATTTTGCAAAGCTCCTTTGCTCGCTCTGGACCGACGGTGCTGTGCCGACATACCTCAAACCAGGAGCGGCTACAATGCCTCATCGTTTTCATATACTCATAGGTCCAGTGGCAAGAAGCTGTGGCTTCCCTTGCTTGCAGTTACTGTGCTGGGTGTGAAGCAACGGAGCTGCGACTTGATCTGGTGCGAAAACAACTCGATCGCCCAAGACACGCAGAACCGGCGTTTTTAATTGTTACAAGCTCGCTTTTCCTTTTCATGGCGCTCAGCGCGGGGCTAACAGCGGAGAAGGATGGCATAGGGCTGCTTATTTGGGGAGCAATTCTGGTGCTATCAGCCCGTCCCGTGCGCCTGTCATGCCTGTATGTCTCTGGCCATTATGAATTGAGACGAAGCTACAAAGTTGGCAGGCTTGCGAAATCGGCAATGACAGAAGCTCCCACACCAGCTGCATACATTATGGACTTGGTTGCTGCTCTCAGACGCCTGACTGAGATCCTCTCTTACCCGCACGACTGACGCCATCGCCTTCACACTCGAGCAAAACTATGGTCGCTGCTCGCTTTGGATCAGGACATGCAGTTTCCTCGAGTCTGCCTTGGTCCCAATTTGCAGCACATCTCCCAAGGAGGGCCGAGGAAGGACTGGAAAAGCCGGCCAGACGCACAGTCTGATTCAATGCCAGAATGTTCGCCCTACGTAACCAGCACTTTAGCGCAACTGACATGGGTGAGCTGTGGTGTTGCGTGCGTAAGCATTCGCTGACCTGCTCGTTGTGGAGTGAACCAGTTGGGGACAAACTCCGCACATTTCTCCTTCTGCGCTGTCGCCATTATTTTCTCACACTCAAACGTTCTCCTGTGATTCTAATCATTTTCGCATCTCTCTCTTCGTTGAGTGTTCTATCAACGGTAGATTTACACACAGGCTTTTTCCTTTGACCTGTTCTAATTTTTTTCTCTCTTTCCCTGCATCACCTCTCTCTCATATTATCCTCTCAGCTATCATTAGTAACAACACCACTAATCCACTCGCTGCCCCTGTCCGTCTGTCACTCCAGTTTACCTCTCATCAAACCCGCTATCGGTCCTCCTACCATTGACATCCACTGACAGCCGCGCACACTAATCACCTAACCTCTCGCACTGGCACTAAGTGTGTAAACATTCCACAGAATCTTCCTCCTCATCTGCAGACCCGCATTGAAGGCACCAACAGCCCAGCAAAGGCGTCCTCTTCTGTGCCCCCTCCTATGCACCGCAACACAACAGAGGCATCTCCACGAAGACAAGAAACCGCC
The DNA here is from genome assembly GCF_000002845.2 of Leishmania braziliensis MHOM/BR/75/M2904. Classification (NCBI taxonomy): domain Eukaryota; phylum Euglenozoa; class Kinetoplastea; order Trypanosomatida; family Trypanosomatidae; genus Leishmania; species Leishmania braziliensis. The sequence goes on along the minus strand of NC_009319.2, from coordinate 64,240 downwards.
ATGACACTTCCGCCACACAAGACCACCACACAGCCGTCCTTCTAACTCCCCGTGAATAACACACACACTAATCCGTCAAAATGCAGCACCATGAAAACATTAATAAACCTCTCTACAAGATAGAGGAGGCCGAGGAGGCTGCCCGTATTCAGGCCGAGGCGGAGGAGGCTGCGCGTATTCAGGCCGAGGCGGAGGAGGCTGCGCGCATTCAGGCCGAGGCGGAGGAGGCTGCCCGTATTCAGGCCGAGGCGGAGGAGGCTGCGCGTATTCAGGCCGAGGCGGAGGAGGCTGCGCGTATTCAGGCCGAGGCGGAGGAGGCTGCGCGCATTCAGGCCGAGGCGGAGGAGGCTGCCCGTATTCAGGCCGAGGCGGAGGAGGCTGCCCGTATTCAGGCCGAGGCGGAGGAGGCTGCCCGTATTCAGGCCGAGGCGGAGGAGGCTGCGCGTATTCAGGCCGAGGCGGAGGAGGCTGCGCGTATTCAGGCCGAGGCGGAGGAGGCTGCGCGCATTCAGGCCGAGGCGGAGGAGGCTGCCCGTATTCAGGCCGAGGCGGAGGAGGCTGCGCGCATTCAGGCCGAGGCGGAGGAGGCTGCGCGTATTCAGGCCGAGGCGGAGGAGGCTGCCCGTATTCAGGCCGAGGCGGAGGAGGCTGCGCGTATTCAGGCCGAGGCGGAGGAGGCTGCGCGCATTCAGGCCGAGGCGGAGGAGGCTGCCCGTATTCAGGCCGAGGCGGAGGAGGCTGCCCGTATTCAGGCCGAGGCGGAGGAGGCTGCGCGCATTCAGGCCGAGGCGGAGGAGGCTGCCCGTATTCAGGCCGAGGCGGAGGAGGCTGCGCGTATTCAGGCCGAGGCGGAGGAGGCTGCGCGCATTCAGGCCGAGGCGGAGGAGGCTGCCCGTATTCAGGCCGAGGCGGAGGAGGCTGCGCGCATTCAGGCCGAGGCGGAGGAGGCTGCCCGTATTCAGGCCGAGGCGGAGGAGGCTGCCCGTATTCAGGCCGAGGCGGAGGAGGCTGCCCGTATTCAGGCCGAGGCGGAGGAGGCTGCCCGTATTCAGGCCGAGGCGGAGAAGGCTGCGCGCATTCAGGCCGAGGCGGAGGAGGCTGCGCGTATTCAGGCCGAGGCGGAGGAGGCTGCCCGTATTCAGGCCGAGGCGGAGGAGGCTGCGCGCATTCAGGCCGAGGCGGAGGAGGCTGCCCGTATTCAGGCCGAGGCGGAGGAGGCTGCGCGCATTCAGGCCGAGGCGGAGGAGGCTGCGCGTATTCAGGCCGAGGCGGAGGAGACTGCCCGTATTCAGGCCGAGGCGGAGGAGGCTGCGCGCATTCAGGCCGAGTCTCCGGTAGTTGGACGGGTCTCTAGTGATACTGATGTAGAAGGAGTTCGTGGATATGTTTCTGTGAATGCGGCAGAGTTGAAGGCGGCGAATATTGAGCGTTGCGGGGGTTATTCTAGGGCGGTACAGAGGAGGGTGGCGAAGCATCGGCGGGCCAGTTTTGCGGCTCATTTTGTGGAGAAACCTGTTGGATGGTCGGGCGCCTCGTT
>NC_009319.2:0-62603 GCF_000002845.2 Leishmania braziliensis MHOM/BR/75/M2904 | reverse complement strand
GTGAGCTGTGGCGTTGCGTGCGTAAGCATTCGCTGACCTGCTCGTTGTGGAGTGAACCAGTTGGGGACAAACTCCGCACATTTCTCCTTCTGCGCTGTCGCCATTATTTTCTCACACTCAAACGTTCTCCTGTGATTCTAATCATTTTCGCATCTCTCTCTTCGTTGAGTGTTCTATCAACGGTAGATTTACACACAGGCTTTTTCCTTTGACCTGTTCTAATTTTTTTCTCTCTTTCCCTGCATCACCTCTCTCTCATATTATCCTCTCAGCTATCATTAGTAACAACACCACTAATCCACTCGCTGCCCCTGTCCGTCTGTCACTCCAGTTTACCTCTCATCAAACCCGCTATCGGTCCTCCTACCATTGACATCCACTGACAGCCGCGCACACTAATCACCTAACCTCTCGCACTGGCACTAAGTATGTAAACATTCCACAGAATCTTCCTCCTCATCTGCAGACCCGCATTGAAGGCACCAACAGCCCAGCAAAGGCGTCCTCTTCTGTGCCCCCTCCTATGCACCGCAACACAACAGAGGCATCTCCACGAAGACAAGAAACCGCCATGACACTTCCGCCACACAAGACCACCACACAGCCGTCCTTCTAACTCCCCGTGAATAACACACACACTAATCCGTCAAAATGCAGCACCATGAAAACATTAATAAACCTCTCTACAAGATAGAGGAGGCCGAGGAGGCTGCCCGTATTCAGGCCGAGGCGGAGGAGGCTGCCCGTATTCAGGCCGAGGCGGAGGAGGCTGCGCGTATTCAGGCCGAGGCGGAGGAGGCTGCCCGTATTCAGGCCGAGGCGGAGGAGGCTGCGCGTATTCAGGCCGAGGCGGAGGAGGCTGCCCGTATTCAGGCCGAGGCGGAGGAGGCTGCGCGTATTCAGGCCGAGGCGGAGGAGGCTGCGCGCATTCAGGCCGAGGCGGAGGAGGCTGCGCGTATTCAGGCCGAGGCGGAGGAGGCTGCCCGTATTCAGGCCGAGGCGGAGGAGGCTGCCCGTATTCAGGCCGAGGCGGAGGAGGCTGCGCGCATTCAGGCCGAGGCGGAGGAGGCTGCCCGTATTCAGGCCGAGGCGGAGGAGGCTGCGCGCATTCAGGCCGAGGCGGAGGAGGCTGCGCGCATTCAGGCCGAGGCGGAGGAGGCTGCGCGCATTCAGGCCGAGGCGGAGGAGGCTGCCCGTATTCAGGCCGAGGCGGAGGAGGCTGCGCGCATTCAGGCCGAGGCGGAGGAGGCTGCGCGCATTCAGGCCGAGGCGGAGGAGGCTGCGCGCATTCAGGCCGAGGCGGAGGAGGCTGCGCGTATTCAGGCCGAGGCGGAGGAAGCTGCGCGCATTCAGGCCGAGGCAGAGGAGGCTGCCCGTATTCAGGCCGAGGCGGAGGAGGCTGCGCGTATTCAGGCCGAGGCGGAGGAGGCTGCCCGTATTCAGGCCGAGGCGGAGGAGGCTGCGCGCATTCAGGCCGAGGCGGAGGAAGCTGCGCGCATTCAGGCCGAGGCGGAGGAGGCTGCCCGTATTCAGGCCGAGGCGGAGGAGGCTGCGCGCATTCAGGCCGAGGCGGAGGAGGCTGCCCGTATTCAGGCCGAGGCGGAGGAGGCTGCGCGCATTCAGGCCGAGGCGGAGGAGGCTGCGCGTATTCAGGCCGAGGCGGAGGAGGCTGCGCGCATTCAGGCCGAGGCGGAGGAGGCTGCGCGCATTCAGGCCGAGGCGGAGGAGGCTGCGCGTATTCAGGCCGAGGCGGAGGAGGCTGCGCGTATTCAGGCCGAGGCGGAGGAGGCTGCGCGCATTCAGGCCGAGGCGGAGGAGGCTGCCCGTATTCAGGCCGAGGCGGAGGAGGCTGCGCGCATTCAGGCCGAGGCGGAGGAGGCTGCGCGTATTCAGGCCGAGGCGGAGGAGGCTGCGCGCATTCAGGCCGAGGCGGAGGAGGCTGCGCGTATTCAGGCCGAGGCGGAGGAAGCTGCGCGCATTCAGGCCGAGGCAGAGGAGGCTGCGCGTATTCAGGCCGAGGCGGAGGAGGCTGCCCGTATTCAGGCCGAGGCGGAGGAGGCTGCGCGCATTCAGGCCGAGGCGGAGGAGGCTGCCCGTATTCAGGCCGAGGCGGAGGAGGCTGCGCGCATTCAGGCCGAGGCGGAGGAGGCTGCCCGTATTCAGGCCGAGGCGGAGGAGGCTGCGCGCATTCAGGCCGAGGCGGAGGAGGCTGCGCGTATTCAGGCCGAGGCGGAGGAGGCTGCGCGTATTCAGGCCGAGGCGGAGGAGGCTGCGCGCATTCAGGCCGAGGCGGAGGAGGCTGCCCGTATTCAGGCCGAGGCGGAGGAGGCTGCGCGCATTCAGGCCGAGGCGGAGGAGGCTGCGCGTATTCAGGCCGAGGCGGAGGAGGCTGCCCGTATTCAGGCCGAGGCGGAGGAGGCTGCGCGCATTCAGGCCGAGGCGGAGGAGGCTGCCCGTATTCAGGCCGAGGCGGAGGAGGCTGCGCGTATTCAGGCCGAGGCGGAGGAGGCTGCGCGCATTCAGGCCGAGGCGGAGGAGGCTGCCCGTATTCAGGCCGAGGCGGAGGAGGCTGCGCGTATTCAGGCCGAGGCGGAGGAGGCTGCCCGTATTCAGGCCGAGGCGGAGGAGGCTGCGCGCATTCAGGCCGAGGCGGAGGAGGCTGCGCGCATTCAGGCCGAGGCGGAGGAGGCTGCCCGTATTCAGGCCGAGGCAGAGGAGGCTGCGCGTATTCAGGCCGAGGCGGAGGAGGCTGCCCGTATTCAGGCCGAGGCGGAGGAGGCTGCGCGCATTCAGGCCGAGGCGGAGGAGGCTGCCCGTATTCAGGCCGAGGCGGAGGAGGCTGCGCGCATTCAGGCCGAGGCGGAGGAGGCTGCGCGTATTCAGGCCGAGGCGGAGGAGGCTGCCCGTATTCAGGCCGAGGCGGAGGAGGCTGCGCGTATTCAGGCCGAGGCGGAGGAGGCTGCCCGTATTCAGGCCGAGGCGGAGGAGGCTGCGCGCATTCAGGCCGAGGCGGAGGAGGCTGCGCGCATTCAGGCCGAGGCGGAGGAGACTGCCCGTATTCAGGCCGAGGCGGAGGAGGCTGCGCGCATTCAGGCCGAGTCTCCGGTAGTTGGACGGGTCTCTAGTGATACTGATGTAGAAGGAGTTCGTGGATATGTTTCTGTGAATGCGGCAGAGTTGAAGGCGGCGAATATTGAGCGTTGCGGGGGTTATTCTAGGGCGGTACAGAGGAGGGTGGCGAAGCATCGGCGGGCCAGTTTTGCGGCTCATTTTGTGGAGAAACCGTTGTTTGATCGGGCGCCTCGTTCAGTGGCACCTGTGGCGCAGGTTGTAACGGAGTCCAACCAGAAGGGGCAATTTGTGGCGGGTTTCTTTTTTGCAATCTTGGCCGTGTTTGCTGTGTGCGGTGTTATGCTGAGGTGAAGGGGACGGATCTTCGTTTCTGTGCTTTTTTCTTTGGTTCTCGTGTGTTTGTCAGAGCCGCTGCACGTGCGCGTTATGGTTACCTTGTGGCGGTAGCGTGTGGCTTTGGCTGCACAGCGTTTACTACCTTTGCTATGTCCCTTCTCAGGAATGCTGTGGTGCGCGGTGACAGATGACAAGAGCGGTACTGGGTTTCTTGAAAACTGAATAATTTGCTTGATATCTTGCTGCTCATTGTTGCTCTGTATCGTCGGTGTTCACTTCCTTTTCGGCTTTTCCAGCTCAGAGTTTTTTTTGGATTCTACTTGTGTAGTACTTATCCATCCCGCCATTGCATCTTTTCGTCTCTCTCGTCTCCCAGTCTTCATCGCGGCGTATCCCTTTTGCTGTCGCTTATACTCAATTTTTTACTCTTATTTTTTCTTTCATCAGCCTCAACCTCCGTAGTCGTTTTTTCTGGTAGGCGAACTCCCCACCTCAATGACGGGGAGGGGACACCGCAATGCGTGGTATCAGGGTCCAGTACCCCCTCCGTGTGGGGAGGCCGGGCAGCCACTCCCTATCCCTGCCAGCGCCGTGCCACTTCTGGCGGTGACAGGGTCAAGCGCCTACGGCGTGGGGAAGGCAGAGCGATGCATCGCCACTCTGGCGTCTGCGGCGAGGTCGTGCGTGGCGCTGGGTGTGGGCGAGCTGCAGCGTGGCTGGAATGTGTCGCACCCGGCCCCCGCTGCCGACTGGTGTGGGGAGCCTGCAGACCCGCCAGGGACATGCACGGCATGCCGACCTGCATGATGGAGGCGGCTGTGGGGCGACCTGCGACGCGCGGGTGCGGGGCCGCGCTCGAGGGAGAGGCCGTGCTCCGATGGCTGCGCCGGCGCACTGCTGCGCTGCGTGCCTAGGGGCTGCCGCGCACCACGCGACGGGTCCGTGGCAGGCCGGGGGCTGCGTGGGGTCTCGCTCCCGTTGCAGGGCTGAATGTGGACGCATTGGGAATAAGGTCGCATCGGAGGGTGCAGTGCCACTAATGCGGCACTTTAGTGGGCGCAGTAGCGCCTGCTGGCTTCCATGCGTGCTGGTGTTTTTGTGCATGTGGCCCCGTACGCAGTAGGAGAGATTGCCCTACTACGTTGTTTATATTTCTTTGCGAATTAATTTATTTTCCGACCTCTTCTGTGGCTGAGGTGGTGAGACTGCTCGGTGGTCGCCCGTAGTTTTGCGTCACTGCCTGCATCGCTGCGAGTATGTGTTTGGGCTTCTGTACACAACTCGCCCCATTTTTTCAGACGTGTGTGTTGGAAGGTGTGCAGTGCCAGTAAATCCTGCAGCTCTCTGTTTTACATAGAGTCCTTCGCAGTCACTGGGCAGCCCGCCATCTAACTTACCAAGCGTGCACCCTAAGCTACTGCTACTACTTCTCTGCTACCCCATCACCTCCGTGGTGTTCCAACCTCAGCGCAGCCTTCTCATTGTTGTCGACTCTACACTTGATACGGTTGTGCTCATCTTAACCACGACGCCTAGCTGTGCCATCGACTCTCACTTTCACTGCCGTCTTAGTGACGACGTTGGTGCTCTCTACCCTCTCTCATCCCTGCCCTGCTTCCTGTTTTATCATGTGCATCTTACCACCCATTTCCTTCGACTCTAAAGCACGGACCTGCGTTCGCTGCCGCTACTCTTCAAAACCGATCGAAACACTCGTGTGCACGTCAGTGGGGTGTGTCGTCTTGTTTCACTGCATAGGGATGTCTAGCGGGGCTTTGGGCCGTGGCTCTTTCCACTCCGTTGTGGCCGGGGTGACTCCGCGTCGCATCCCCACGTACTACAATTCTGCCTATGACCTAATCCAGCTGCATCGTACCCACCGCGAAGTGACCCGTGGCTTTCTCGTCCGTGATAAGGTGTTCGACAATAAGTTCCCCGGCTGCTCGCTAGCCAACGGTCTTTTCAAGATGGTTCCAAACAAGAGGGACAATTTCCACACGCGCGAACTGACAGAGTTGATTCGGCACCGCACTATATGGACGCAGCGCATTCAGCAACAGCGTACTATCAACGCAGCCATTCTTGAGGACGCCGCCAAGGAGCTCAGTCCAGCGCAGATGGAGGACCGCTTCTCGTACCGCACCCCGGACACGGCGGCATACTTTACCCCACAAGAGTACACAGCGGCCAACAACTGGCCTAACTACTGGCAGCATCCAACAGAGAAGCATGTTGTGCCAAGGCCGCGCTGGCGTCGTGAGGCGGAGTTAGGCGGCATCACGCGCGTGCGTGACGCTGTAGCTACCCCCGTTGCAGATTTCTAGACAGCAGGGGATGGATGCACCTGTGTGTGTGTGTGGAAGAGAGGGTAGGTGGGACGTCAAGGCGCCTGGCTGCCTTGCGAAGCGGGAGTTTTCTCTGCCATTGTGTTTGCGTTCGTTGTGAGTGCTCACGTCGAGACATTTGCAGGTTGTTTTCGATTACTGGACTGGTTTCGATGTGCGTTGGTACTTTCCTTCCGGCTCGATTCACTCGCTTAGTTGACAGAGACGCAAAAGGGAGCGTCTTTTAGCCGACTTAATACGCTCACGACCGTTGCAAGTGAGCACCGAAGTCGACTGGCCAAATCCAGGTAGTGGGTGCGCTTTGCAGGGCCACCAGTCTCCCCTTCCGAATGCGCATCGTTCTCCAACAAGCGCTGCTACATCAAGCTATCTTCCTCTGAGGACTACGTGCAACTTTGGAACCGCACCACCCCATGTGCTCTCTCAAAACGAGAAGGTGCTGTTCGCGAGGTTCTTTGGCACTGATCGTATCGCAATGAGGGAAGCCAGATAAACGCAGTCTTTGTGCAAGCTCTTTCCACTACTTCACCTTGCTATAATGCCTGTTTGGGTTCCTTGTCTCCTTGAAATGGACTCGCATAGTGGACCAACAGAAAACAAAATTTACTCAGATAAGCCACCACCGGAGAGGGCTCGGCCACGGACCCCCCAAACACGTTAACACGCACACCCGCACTCGGCTGTTTCCTTCCTCCTCAACACACACAGACAAGCGGTGACAGTCGCCTTCGTTGCGAAGACCCCCCCCCCCCGGTTTAATCGCCCCCTCTCACGTCACTCTCCCGTGGTGCTGGCAGCTATGCAAAGTTCCGCCGACGGTTTCTGGGCCGCTTGTGGCGGTTGCGGTGTCACCAGCAAGAAACTTTCTATCCACAAGACGGCAGCTGCTGCCTCGCCAATCGGTCTTGTTACTGGCGAGGCAGTAAAGAACGGCAGTCTGCTCATTAGTGTCCCATACAACTCTGTCTTCAATGGGCAAACACTGAGAGGAGACGTGCTGCCTCGCGCGCTTCCACCGCTTCGCAAGATGATCCTATTCTTGACGCGGCGAGGCCGAATGGGTGCTATCACCGCACACAGCTTGTGGCTCGCCTGCTTTGTGGCATGCTATCGTCAGCAGTGCGCCGTCAGCAACGTGGCAGAGCGGTGGCTGCTGCAGCAACTGTTGAGTGACACTGTGTATCCCCTGCTGCCGAACCTTTTTTCGGAACGTAATAAGTTCACATGCCCTTCTTTGCGGGGCAGCTCCGCAGCGGAGTTGCAAGTGATGGAGATGCGCGTACTGGACGAGCTCGACCTGACCTACTCGATGCTTTGTCACTATATGAAGCGCCGCGGTGTGTCGTCAAAGCTGCGCCCGAGCAGAGATATGCTGCTACAGGCACACCGCACTGTCATGCAGCGCGCGCTGCTGCTGCCGTGCAACGGAGTGCCATCCGCGCCAGCGGTGCTTTCCGAGTTGATCGAAACATCACCCGACCTTGCTCTCTTTCCGTCTCTCGTGCCTGTAATTGACTTGATACGGGCGGCCCCGCTGAATTCCCGCACCGAGGCAGAGGAAGGAAGAGCAGCAGAGAGCAGCGGCAACTGTGCCATCTTTACTTGTGTGCAGTCGGAATTTGTGTCTCCGTCGAGCAGGCGCCGACTAATTGTAGAGACGGCGCCGCTGGCGACGCGCCGGGTGGTAATTTGTGCTACAAAGTCCCTCAAGGAGGGCGCGGAGCTGCTGATGGAATTTGAGTAGACGTAAGGATAGCTCCCATGTTACTGTCGAGTGGTATGGGGATTGATGTACATGCGTTCCTACGGTGCGCTGGCTCTTCACAGAACTCAAAACTGTTTTCATCGCCCCCTTCCAATTTGCTTCCTTTGGGCAAGACGCAGACAAACATCGAAGTCGGCTAGCCTGCACATCTCAGTCACGATATGAGTCAGCTTCAGGGACTGATTCAGCCATCGTATCTCAGTGGCTCCTGTCGACACTCATACCAGCATTCCATGATTCTCGCCCTTGTACTTGTTGCCACTGAGCATGCTGTTTCCCCATGAATGCCACCGTCACCCTTCTCGACTCGCCACCGCGTTTCTCTCTTCTGCTTCTCGGATGCTTTTTTCTGTATCTTTGCCTCCCCACGATCCTCCACGTTTACGCAGCACACGCCTATACCGCAAAAACAAAGAAATCAGCGAACACCTTGCGCATAGCACTGCGATGCGTCTTCCACTGAATCCCACCGCCGCTACTACTACCTCGTCCGGATCTTCTTACTATTGTACCCGGAATACTTGCCCCGCTGACGGAGAGGGGACACACTTCAGCGTGACATCCAGAGTCCTCCGCCCCCTCCATGTGGGATAGCCGGCCAGCCACTCCCTATCCCTGCCAGCGCCGTGCCACTTCTGGCGGTGACAGGGTCAAGCGCCTACGGCGTGGGGAAGGCAGAGCGATGCATCGCCACTCTGGCGTCTGCGGCGAGGTCGTGCGTGGCGCTGGGTGTGGGCGAGCTGCAGCATGGCTGGAATGTGTCGCACCCGGCCCCCGCTGCCGACTGGTGTGGGGAGCCTGCGGCCCCGCGAGGGACATGCACGGCATGCCGACCTGCATGATGGAGGCGGCTGTGGGGCGACCTGCGACGCGCGGGTGCGGGGCCTCGCTCGAGCGAGAGGCCGTGCTCCGATGGCTGCGCCGTCGCACTGCTGCGCTGCGTGGCTAGGGGCTGCCGCGCACCACGCGACGGGTCCGTGGCAGGCCGGGGGCTGCGTGGGGTCTCGCTCCCGTTGCAGGGCTGAATGTGGACGCATTGGGAAAAGCGACACTGAGCACTTGTGCCCGCTTCAGTTTTCAATTTTATTCTTCCTTTGCGCTTCTCCATGTTGTCCGCGCTGTTGAATACGGTGAGGCGTTCACTTCCACTCGTCTACTCTGCTGTCCCTTTGGTTCTCTTTTCTTTCGTTTTTTTTTTTTTTTTCATGTTCGCCTTACTCACATTGTCACCCTGTCATTTGCTTCTACATCAACGCTTCGCTGGTACGTATTCTCTGCGTAAAGAGTGTGGTATTCCTCTTAGCGTCCTGTTTTGCTGCACGTCGCGTGTTTTCCTTGGTTGCAGGGAGTTTGTTGCTGCTTTCCTTCCCTAGCGTTCCTGTGCACTCTACTCGGTATATCGTTTTCCTCCCTGTCCGTCGTAAATATAGCCACACCCACTGGAGAGCGAAAAAGCGTCTCGCACGATACTTTGGCCCACTTTCTCCTGCACTCGTTATCGACAGCCATGTCTGAGTCAGCCGCGCTTAATGCATCGGCGGCAGTGAACTTGGACTACAAGAGCTGTGATGCTGCCCGCTCCGCCTTCCGCGCCGGCGATGTGGAGGCGTCGCGTCGTGAGCACATGAAGCCGATGCACATTGAGAGCCACAACTCGAGTGCCTCTGAATACGTGAAGTCCGTTGTGTTTGGCGGTCTAGATGGCATCATGACTACTTTCGCCATCATTGCTGCGGCGGCCGGCAGTGGGGGCAACTATGCGACGGTACTCATTTTTGGTTTCTCCAATGTCATCGCCGATGGCTTCGCTATGGGGTTCGGCGAGTACGTCTCTGGTGAAGCTGAGCGCGAGAACGCCGTGTCGGAGCGGCACCGTGAGGAATGGGAAGTGGAGAACTCCTTCGACTTGGAGGTAGATGAAATGGTGCAGATATACATGGCGAAGGGGCTTTCCTTTGACGATGCGCAGACGATCGTCGGCATTATCTCAAAGGACCCGAAGATGTTTGTGGACTTCATGATGGTGGAGGAGCTTGGGCTTCTGGTGGACCTCGACGACGCCTACGGCCCCATGAAGCAAGGCGTCGTGATGTTCATATCCTTCGTGCTCTTCGGTTCCATCCCTCTCCTAGCGTATCTTCCAGGCAAAGGCCAGGGCACAGACCTTGTGTTTTTCGTCTCGTGCTTCCTCACGATGGCTTCGTTGGTTTTCCTGGGATCCGTGAAGGGTTATCTCGTCGGCGTCAGCATGGGGCGCTCGGCAGTGCTTATGGTGCTCAACGGCATAATCAGCGGTATCTTCAGCTTCTTAGCGGGCCACCTGATCCAGATGGCGCTCACTACGGAGGTTAATGCCTCGTCTTCTATCTCCTTGTAAGGGCGTGATACGCATGATAAGGGCTTTTCAGGTGGCACTCTGTTGCACACGTTCTTGTTCCTGCCACCTTTTCTTCCTTGGTCGCTTGATTTTTTCATTTCCACTCTGCAGAGTGTTGAGGGACAGCGCTGACGTGAACGAAATGACTCTCTCCTCATCTGACTCATTATCATATGAATCGAAATATGTCTTTCCAAATCACGTTCACGCGTTGTGTGTGCTCTCTCGAAAAACAACGTAGCGCTCATCGAGTCTCGCTCAGTCGCTGTGGTTATTAGACCTGCAGTATGCTCGTGTTTCCTTTGCGGAAAACCTCCGGGGTGTATTGCGGCATCCCAAGTCAAACTGGGAGTGCGGCGCCCTCGAATGGAGGCTAGAGGGGGTGGTGGTTGCGGAGGATAGGAGTGCGCTGATAGACGCTGCCTAGCACCATCTACTACCTCATTTCTTCTCGTCCTTGACTACAAGTTGAACTTGTCGTGCTGGCATGGATGACCATGCGTCACTGATATGCCTTCTGCCTCACACAGATCTATGAGGTTACTGTCATCACTTGAGCAACTCTCCCCTCTCCTTCCCTTCCATCTCCCTCTCGGTCTGCTTGTCTAACTCTGCCTTCCTCTCTGAGAAGTGTCGAGTGCGCCGCTGCTCATGAATTCCCGAAAAGAGGGAGAGAAAACTACACTCAGGAGCAGGTGCCACACGCCACCAAAATGGAGTCGAGAAGACGTGTACTTGGTGCGGTACGCACCCTCTCTGAAGCCGTGTCGACGCACGCCAAGAACGAGGAGGCTCGTAGGCTCGTAATCCGGGTCGTATCAAGCAGCTACGAGTCGTTTAGTTTGCCCCAGTTGGAGCATGCGCTGTGCTACTTCACAAACCACAACAGCAACTACACAAACGTAGGCAACGATGAATTTCACGTTTTAGTAGAGGAAACTCTGAATAACTCGATCCGATCTATTCTTGTCTACGACGACTTCTCCGGGTTCTTTGGCGATGCTGAAGTGTACTCCCTCTCCATGGCGTTTCAGTACAACCTTTCCGTGGAGGCACTCACGCTGAGGGGCATCAACATCAGCGACGAGGCGATTTGCTCCCTCTGCGAGGCCCTCGTGCGGTCTCGTGTGAATTACATCGACCTCTCAAATACCCCACTGGAGGATGAAGCAGGCCGGTCTATCGCTGCCTTGGCCCACGTCAACCCATACCTGCGCACCGTCATCGTGGACGACACCCTCATCGCTGATGATGTGCTGGACGAGATCGACGTTGCCTGCCAGTTTAACCAGAGCAACTTTGAAGGCAATAAGGGAGAGGTAGATGAATCGCTACTCCGTCCCGCTGATCTCGGTCGCTTGAAGCACCGCCTCCAACAGATTATTCGGGCTCAGGAAAGGAAGACACACTACTGCGTCGCCCACTTGTTCGGCTGCTGCCCCAACGGCGAGATGTGCCTCTACGCTCATTCCCTCGGGAAGAGTGGAATGGACGAGATTGATGCGTCGCTCTCTGCAAAGATATCGGAGCTCTTCGCCAACGGCGGCAACTGGGAGGAGCGGCTGCCACCGCGCCCAACTGACGGTCCTTCCTGGCGGAATCCAGAGGACGAAGTTAAACGAGCTCCCTGTTCCAACAAAGCACGACGTCGAGGAGAGCAGGTCAACAGCACCCCTGCGACGGCACCGGTGCAGCGGACACGATGGTCACCGGTGCTGAGTGGGGCGGCGGGTATGTGCTGCGGTCTTATTCTTGTGGGGCTTGCGGGCGTTGTCGCTCGACGTCTGTCCCCTGGCTCTGCGCGTGGTTAGGGGAGGCGCCACCGCACATTCCTCGCCGCGCTTTGCATTGCCTTTTTGTACAGTAAACGCGAACACTGATGAAGGAAGCCGACAAGCCGCGAGGCGCGTCGACTCCAGCGGCTGTGCACCGGACTCAGCCCTGCTTTGTCAGCCTCTTGCCATTGATCTTGGTGGGCGAAGAACAAGTGCGCTTGCACGTGGCACATCGGCTACTTGTACTCATGTGGCCACGCTCCTGATTCACATCAGCTTATTTCCTCTTCTTGTCACGACACTCGTGGCAAGGGTGGTGGAACACACGCACACCCAATAAGCTACGAAGGGTGATAATTCCTCGCTTTATTGCGGTATCACTTGCGTCGTCCTCAGTGTCTGTCTGGGCTTGCATCGTGCATGTTCCTTCCCCTGCTCCCCTCTCGTTCGACTTTCTCTGTCTCTCTTCGGCTTCCCTCTTCCTTTTCCGTCCCCATCTCGGCGCATCACTGCACCCCACCCCCCACAGAGCAAAAGTGGATTTCCCTTTGTCGCCTTCGCCTCTTTCTTCTCTCCAGTTGCCTCGCCTTCTGCAACCGTCCGAGCACCGCAGCGGCGTCGCTTCTTCGATCTTGGCGCCCTCTTTTTCCTTTTCGTTTTAGACCGGCAACAGTGAGGAAAGAGAAGCGCTGATCGGCAGCTCTCACTATTTCTCTTCATACACACACCCACACACTCACAGACGCCTCGCTTCGAAACTCGCTTGTTTTCTCTGGAGTACAACTTCTCCTCCTAGGCCTTTCTCCAGCTAACAGGCCATCCCGGCGTACCTCTGCGCCCAGCGGTTGTGTCAGGCGCGAAGGCGTTCAGCTTCAGATTTCCAATAACCACTTGAGATTTCTCAAGATGGCGGGCACAGGCAGCGGTCACGATCAGTCGACGGACGTCTTCTCGGCCGAAGGACGTGTTTTTCAGGTGGAGTACGCCGGCAAGGCTGTCGACAACAGCAGCACTGCCGTTGCGGCATGCTGTAAGGACGGCGTTGTTGTTGCAGTAGAAAAGATTCACTCAAGCCGCATGCTGGAGAGCGGTTCGAACAACCGCATCCACGCCGTGGATCGCCAGGCTGGCATTTGCATCTGCGGCCTCCTTCCTGACGGTCGCGCTATCGTTTCTCGCGCGCGGCTGGAGGCTGAGAATAGTCGTGACATTTTTTCCACGCCTATCCACGGTGCAGTGCTGGCAAACCGTGTGGGGGAGTTCATGCACGCGTACACCACCCACTTCGCGTACCGCCCGTTTGGGTGCTCAGCCATCATCGCGTCGTATGCTGATGACGGACCGCAGCTGTTCGTCAGCGATCCCAGCGGCACGGTGGCTGGTTACTACGGCATTGCGCTCGGCAAGGCCAAGACGGTGGCGAAGAGTGAGTTGGAGAAGCTCAACTTTGCTAGCCTCACTTGCGAGGAGGCTGTAGGGAAGCTGGCCAACATCCTGCACGAGGTGCACGACAAGCAGAAGGACAAGCTGTACGAGGTGGAGGCTGCGTGGGTCTGCGACAAGTCGGATCGAAAGTTTACCCATGTGCCGGCTGACATGATTCCGCCGCCACCGTCAAACTGATGGTGCCGATGTTTCGTGATGATGTCTGTGAGCTTCAGTTGTCCGGTAGGAGGAAACTGGCGAGTGTGTACTTAGTATTTGCTGTGTCGACCGCGCGTGACGCGGCGCACGCACGTCCTTCCCTCACATTCTCCTGCTCCACTGTTGCGCCTTTTCTCTTGTCTACTTCTCTTGTCTTTCCTCCTTTCCTTTATTTCATTTCTTCGGTGTGCGTTTGTGCTGGCGTGGGGACCGTTGAGAACTCTGTTTTTCTTCAGTGTTGTGGTGTGTGGCGCCCGTGTCATGTGAGACTCTCGCGCATGTCAAACGCGAGGAATAAGTCAGGGTGGGCGAAATGGCGGTGTAGGAAAATAGCTCGAACGAGGGGAGGCACAAGAGGAGAGGCACCGAGCTCACTCATGTATGTGCGACAAGATCGATTGAGAAGAGTGTATCGGCGGCTCCGGTGTTTTCGTATGTTTTTTCCCTGTTCTTCTGGCATGCGTGCAGAGAGTGAGGAGGCCATTGTGCCACGCTGACTTGTTCACCTCGCTCTGCAGCTCTCCCCTTTCACCCCCCTTTGTGCTCTCCCTGATGGCTTTCCACCTCGTTTGTTTCTCATTTCCCTGAGTAGCTCCAAAGCATGTGGCAGCGAGTACTACTCGTTATGGATGGCTGAGTTGATGTCATATCCAAGCAAAACATATCTGTGCGTGAAAAGTGCTGACTGTGCAGAATGCGAGGAAGCGCCGCCGTCGCTTTCCCTCTGGCGCCCGCTCTTCCTTTTTTTTCCCGTCATGATAGCCGTGCCCCACGGGAGAGAGGCGGGTTACTTTTTCCATTCACACGCCCAGAGAAGATAAAAGACTCCCATGCCGAAGCTGTCCGAATCCTGGCTGTGTGAGAGGTGCATGTTCTGCTGGCGACAGCAGCGCTATGCGCGCACCGCTTCTTTACTTCTCTGTTTCCTTTTCGGTCCCCTTCTTGTCCATTGGTACCTCCACGTCCCTCGATCCACTGGCCTTTAAACAGGACTATACAGAGAAGCGTACATGCTCCGTAGCGCTCTGCGCTACGGCGTTCACAAGGTGGGCTACACGCACCCACACCACCTCCCAGTCCCATGCGCGCAGCGTTGGGACCTCCGACTCGCACGTGCGCGCATCTTTCAGGAGTACATTGAAGAGAAGGCGCCGGGTGCATGGCAGTTGGAGGACGAGCGCCATATGTCGCCAGAGTTCAATTCCTTCACCGGCTACCCAATGCGTAACTTGCGTCCCGGCTACGGTCAGAACCTGCCCGAGTTTATCATGAAGAAGCGGCTGCCGAACAACACGCATTACGAGCTGTTTGCCCGCCGAGACATCCCCAACGAGGACAACGCCATGTATGGGAAACTTCTTTATGACATGACGATTCACGGCACCTCCTTGCCATCGATCTATCGGATGCATAAGGATATCAACAAGGCACAGCGCAACGACCGCAAGCTGTCCGGCAATCGCTTCAAGGTCCTCAACTCTAGCGGCGCCAAGAACCCGCCATCTGGCTTTGAGCCGATTCCCGATGCTGGCGAGGAAGAGGATGAGTGAGAAGACAAAAAGCGACCTTTCTCGTTGTTGATCGCAATGCGAGGCTTATCGGTGGCGATACTACTCAGCCATGTACGTTGCTGAGCCCTCTCTCTGTAGCTGTCGTTGTGGTTGCATGGTGAGGCGTTGTGATAAGTGGGTGCGCCTTGTGCTGCTTCCTTCGCATCTCTTGCGGTGCAAGCGCATGCGTGTGATGTGTGTTTGCGGGGCTTTTTTTGTCCGTTTCCCTCAGTGCGTGCGCGCGTGATGAATGCCGAAAATTTATTGTCAGGGCTGCGCGGATACATCGACAACAAAGCGCGACAAACGATGATCGAGTATAATGGAGTGAACGCATTACCCACAAACCCGGTCTCGGTGCAGGCCTCTTCTTTTCTCTCCACCTCAGCGATAAGGCGTGCGCTGGCGAGGGGGGTGGTGGTGGCAGGGTCAAAGTGCAGGGTTGAAGGCGTGTGCGCCAGTTTACCGACTCTTTCCTGCCTCCTCCACACACGCTGTCGCTCTTTCTTCACATCTTGTGTGGTTTCAAGGAAGGGATACATCAGCTGCCCGCATGGACTTCTCAATCGCGCTTCGCGCGTCTCTTCGTTTCTACGCTGCTTCGCTGCTCCCGCTACTTACCTGAATACGCATGCAACTGATGTGTGTCTTCCCGTTTTATTCGCCCAACACGGTCTTTTTACCCAACGCTGCTCGTTTCTTTTTTTCTCCGTTGTCGGCGCATTCAGCAGCGGCAGCTCTAGGGAAGACTGGTGTCTTCTCTTCCTTCCTCGCGCTATCCCTCCCGCGTCTCTGCATCTTCCTCCTCCGCTGCATCAGCCGTCTTGACAATGCAGGATCAGTGGAAGATCGATGTGGAGTCGGAGGACCAAAGGTCGCGCCGCGACATGACGGAAAAGTCGATCGCCCGCTACGTGAAAGGCGAAATGGAGCGTCAAGTGACTTCTTCCTCTACGTCGAACTCCGTCTTTGTGTCTGACTGCACGTGGATCATGGGCGCGTCGGTTGCTCAGCCGTCCTATCTCTGCTGCGGACTGAGCAATGGGAGTGTGTGCCTCCTGAACACGTCAAATCTCTCCAAGATTTACCTCTTCGAGGTCGATCGTGATTCTCGTAGATCGAGGCGAGACAGTGGTCATGGAGCCCAAGGTCAGGGATCTGGGCGTGTGTCTTTTGCTTCTCAGCAACTCGTCGCGGTGGCAACGCACATCGTTTCTGCCGGTGCCAATCTAGCCGCTGTGCAGGCACTGTTGTGTGTGACCCTCGACAACGTCGTGTGCGTGTGTCCAATGGATATGTCGACTGTGTTGGAGCGAAAAAAAGTGTCGCGCAGCGATATGGCCAAGGTGAAGCCATTCCCGGCGGTGGCAGCCGGCGCGGTGCTACACTCCTCTATCCACTTCAATTCCAAAGGCAACAACATATTGGCACTGCTCTGCATTGAGCAGAAGTCTTCTGCCGCCCCAGGTGCGTCGTCAATTCGCTACTGCGTGGCCGTTCTCTCATCACCGGATGCGACGGTGAAACTGCAGAGTAAGTACACGAGCGAGGAGGATTGGCATACTCTCGCTCCTCCGTCTGCCGGTGGAGACTCGTGCTCCTCTGCCCCAGTGGAGCTGTGCTACTGCGGGTGGTGGTCGGTGGACACATTCGTGTGCGTTTGGTCGAACAGTGAAGTCCAGTTCTTGAACGCGGCTGGTATGGGGGTGATTGGTGGATGTCGACTACTCAACCACTGTGCCTCAGATGCGGTGACGAACGCCACAGTGGCCCGATCAGGAGCTGGGGAGGTGTCTGATAGCGCTGCCTCTGGCCTTGTCTCCGTTGTGTTTGACCACAACATCGCCGCGTCCTTTTACGTCACGACGCGACACAACGCCAACACTAATGCGCAGGAGCTGAAGCGCCATCGCAGTGAGGCGCTCCTCACCGTGGCGCTAATCCCCACGATGCAGACCTACTGTACAGAGGACATCCCCATCCGAGAACTTCACCTCGTTCGATCGTTTTCATGGACTGTCGTGCTGCTGTTGGAGAGTGGTGCGCTTGTCTTCCTAGATGCGGGAACGATGCGACTCTCCGTTCATCGTGCCCTGAATCGCATGCGGACCCCGGATGCTGGCCGTTATCACGCAGGCCCTTTGATGGTCGCCCCGCGGGACTTCTTCTGTGTGGTGAGTGGTAAGCCGTTTTCAGCCGCCGTCGTGGAGCACAACACGGCGTTTTTGCTGAGGTCTCAGTGAGGCGATTTATGTTGTGGCGAGCTGCACAACGGGCATTTTCCCTCCTGCGCCTCGTTGATCTCCGGCGATTGCTGTTTGCACTCGTACACTCGTCGTGAGCGATTCTCCTACGGCGGACGTGTGCGTATGTGTGGCCCACTTCGACATCTACGCACTCCTACCTCGATATCTTATTTGCACTTCTTTCTGTTGGTTCACTCCTAATGACAGGGAGGGGACACCGCAATGCGTGGTATCAGGGTCCAGTACCCCCTCCGTGTGGGGAGGCCGGGCTGCCCCTCCCTATCCCTGCCAGCGCCGTGCCACTTCTGGCGGTGACAGGGTCAAGCGCCTACGGCGTGGGGAAGGCAGAGCGATGCATCGCCACTCTGGCGTCTGTGGCCGGGTCGTGCGTGGCGCTGGGTGTGGGCGAGCTGCAGGGTGGCTGGAATGTGTCGCACCCGGCCCCCGCTGCCGACTGGTGTGGGGAGCCTGCGGCCCCGCGAGGGACATGCACGGCATGCCGACCTGCATGATGGAGGCGGCTGTGGGGCGACCTGCGACGCGCGGGTGCCGGGCCTCGCTCGAGGGAGAGGCCGTGCTCCGATGGCTGCGCCGGCGCACTGCTGCGCTGCGTGCCTAGGGGCTGCCGCGCACCACGCGACGGGTCCGTGGCAGGCCGGGGGCTGCGTGGGGTCTCGCTCCCGTTGCAGGGCTGAATGTGGACGTATTGACAAAATAAGCTGTAAAGGTCTAGGCGTGCGTGGCACCCTGAATGGTGCCGAGAGCGCGCGCCGATGGAGTGAAAGAGGTGAACGCTCGCATGAGTGTACACAATAAATGTGTTTGAGCAGCGTGTCTCGAAGACAGGTGGAATTCAGCGCAGCACAATCGCTGCTGTCTACGGTCGACATTGTGCTCTCGACGTTACCTGTTTGCCTGGGTGCATGCATTCGTGGAAGCTGTCGACGAGGACGATCTCTGCTATTACCGGTCTCTATTTCCGTGGTGTTTGCCACCTGTCGCCTCCGCTGTGTGCTTCGGTAATCAGCTTCTCGCTACTAACGCTGCCTTTCTCCCTGTTCTGCTCATGCGCTGCGCGCTGCATATGTGTGTATGATTGCCCCTTCTGCACCTATTAGGGTCGAGCGTCAGCCCGAGTACGTCCCAAGCGCGTTTCCACCTCACGCGAGTGCTCCTCGACACCCACTTGTGGGGGTGCGAGTGACCGCTGCGCCTAGTCTCGCGTGACTTTCCTTCTCTTTTTATTCGGATCGTTACAAGGGCCCCTTACCTGCGGTCCACGTTTGAGGGCGCTGGGCAAAAGGCCCCTCAGTCACACTTGCATCGCATTTCTTCACTTTTAGAAATGTGCGCCACTTTCCGTGTGGCGACGCGGTCGTTTCGCCAATGTCCTGCATCCGCTGCCGTGTTGCGCTTACCACTAAGCACTGTAGTTTTCACCTCGTTCCGCGGATCGCTTCTCTCTCCTGCTCGTAGCTTTGCAAGGGTGTCGTCCGTTCAGGGCAAGATCGATGTGCCACTTGGTGGGTTTGTGACGGCGGATGTGAGGATCGACATGAACACCAGCTTTGGTGGCGCCTTTGCTCGCGGCATTTTTGCGGAGCGCGAGATCGGTTACGGTCGTGAGGTCATGAATTTGCCCGCCTACTGCATGCACATCTGTGAGCATGACCTTCAGCCACTGCGGGAACAAGTTCTTATCATGACCAAAGAGATTTTCAGCAAAGTTGTCTACGGAACGCCACAGGATCAGCAGTATGTCAAGCACCGCATCCTCTCGCTCATGTCCGGCGGCTTTTCTTACTTCACTCGCGAGCGCGACGTGTTTGACTTTGCGGATGAGGTGCGCGCTCCCGGGCCTGATGGGGCTTTCCGAAACGGGTCCAACTGTCTGATGAGCGGCGAGTTCTCCTCTTACGATCTGCAGAAACTTCCTCTCATTGTCGAGTTCAACCGCTTCGAGGTAGACTACCGTGGCCGCCGGGGCATCTGCCTATTCCCCGAGGCCTCGTACCTGAACCACAGCTGCGAGCCGAACGTTGAACTCTCCATCACGTACAACAGCATCAAGAACAACTTTTTCCTCAGCGCCCGTGCAGTGCGACCTATTCGGGAAGGTGAGGAGCTCTTCATCAACTACATGCCAGGCAACAACCTCCCTCTCTCCCGTCTGGCGTTGGCCATGAAGAAGCGCTGGGGCTTTGAATGCTCATGCGTCAAGTGCAAGAGTCGTGCGGTGGGCGCCGTTACCGTTGTTTTTGTCGTCCTCCTGATACCCATTATGGTGTACATCCGCCGCTTCATTGTGGAGCGGACCAAGGAGAAGCACCGCAGCCTGTGATGGCGTACATGCAGCGGCTGTGTGAGGCAGCGCCATGCTGCGCGGTTTTGTGTCGGGTGGTTGTGAGAGGCTTTTCTCACAGGCCTCTGTTTTGTGCGGTTGAGTTACAACAAAAATAGTGGCGAAAAGCCCGAGAAGGATGAAGGGGTGAAACATGAGTGGCAGCACATCTACCAGCTTGTATAGTGCAAGTCTGAGGTACTGTACTCTCTCCGCGCATGGAGGTGTATTCGACTGACCAGATGCAGCTTTCCAGACGTCGCTGCCTGCAGTTGTACGCGCGCTGCCGATACGACAGCTGCGCGGGGCACGAGAGTGTGTGAGGGACACGCTGCGTGCACTGGCCCTGCACGTCGTTCTCGATTTCGTCTTCATCTGTTCACCTTTTTTTTTTGATGTCCCCCTCCTCTTTCTCTCTCCTCTCTCGTATATGCGTGCGTGTTCGCTTCCTTCTGCGCAGATTGTCGGAGGCTCTCTCATTCGCCGTCAAATGAGAGCAGACGCCCACGCGATAGAGCATCTGCAGTTACCCCAGCCGCATAGAAAGGAAGCGACGAATAGTGAACAAAACACCATCGGTTGTTGGCGTGTGTATGTGTGTGTCTCCACTCGCGCAAGGTGCGTATGCGATTCCACAGTGCCATCCTCTGACTTTTCGCGGTATCCCTCACTCGCTTCTTCATACACATCGTCACATCTTAGGTTTCATTCACAGCTCAGCGGGTGTCGACCAAAAGGGGAAAGCACTCGCAGCTTTCTCTTACTTTCTCGCATTTTCCTTTTGCCACGTGCCCAGCGGAGAGAGAGAGAGAGCGCAAGTGATTCGTGACGCGGGGGATTCAGCGGCAGAAAAGCAGCAACAAACGAGAGCTGCTCAGGGACAGACGCACCTACACACACGCCTCCGCACAGTTGAAGGCGCCTCCATTGCCCCTGCTGCTACTTCTGCAAGGTGCGCGTTTTGAGCAATCGATTTTTTCTTTTCTCCCGCAAAACTAATTGTGTGCGTTCCGTCACCTGGCACTCAATCACGTCCTATACACCAGCGCACACAGACGCTGTTACGCATTTGCCTTTCCCACTTTGGTGTTCGTTTTTTTTTCACTTGAACCTCTCTTCATTCCCCTGTTCACTCACAAACGTAGTCCTTGCCCACCCCCCCCACCCTGAGTTCTTGCCAGGTCTGCGCACTCTGAATTGTGCTCCTCTTTTTGTTTTAGGCGCTGTATCTCCCTTTCGTGTCTCGCAGCGAAGATGTGGAACATGTCTTCCAGCACGGTTCCCTCTGTGAATGGTTCTCGACCACCAGCTGGAGTCGCTGGCGGCTACGTCTTCATACCCTCAGGGACAAAGCAGTCAATGCCGCTCCACGCAAGTGGGGTAGTGAACGGTGTAATTCCAGGTGTAGTTCCCCCACACGATCGTACACAAGAGGTGTGCAAGTACTTTGTGAATGGCGGGTGTCTGCGTGGGGCAAACTGTCCCTACCTTCACGAGCTGCCTGACGAACGTCACCTTGACGTCAACGGGCTTGGTTTCATTCTCAACCCAAACGTTCATAATGCGCAGAAGACAGTAGCATCTCCGCAGACGCCAGTGACGGCAATCACACCTAGTCAGCCACTGAAGGGAACCGGTTCCCCTCTCACTATGATGCTCAGCAGTCAGAATGCCACCCAGAGTAGAGTCTTCGGCCCGACCAAGGTAGCCAAGAACCAGCCGCCCTCGATGAGTGGTTCTAGTTCAGCATCACCTCAGGCGGTGCCCATGGGAAAGCTGCCAGCCCCTCCCAAGTATAATCCACCGGAGCCATACTTAGAGCTTAACCTACCTCCAGCGCTAGCATTTCCGCTGAAGGTTCCGACGAAAGACACCACTGCGACCCTCGCTCATTTGATGCTACAGAACTGAGTCGATCACTTGGCATGTTACCAGTAGGAGCAGCGGTCGCACTGAGCACGGCGAAGACAACACAGTTGAGCGAGTTGTGTGTGCTTTCAGGTTGAGCTTCGGATGCATGGCCGAAACTGCCGCGTCAGTAGCTTGTGTTTTTTTCTTCTATGTAAGCTGCGAAGAAATGTAACATTTCTTTTATTTGTTGTTGCTTCACCTTCTAGGTTTGTCTCCCACTGTCTCCCGTCATTTTTCGCGCGCGCGTGTGTATGTCTGCCTCTACCCCTTTCCCAAACACCGCCGTTGTGTTGTACTTTTGTAGGAATGTGTTCGTTTTTGAAGGAAATGCGGTTGGGGGTCCTCATTCGTGAACCCAGCAGAGCGAATCGACCACGCTTAGAGTGCACGTGCTCACGCGTGCGTAGACGCTTGCTGAGAGGTGTGGCGCGACCAAAGTGTCTTCGACATCGCGACACTCACTCCCTCCCTCTCCCCCCCCATTCCTCGGCGCAGTTGCGTCTAGTTGTTTGTTCCGTTTTGCCCTCTCATTTCCCCTTCGTTCTCTTCTTAACTTCTCACGAAACACATCTTCTGACAGCGGTGCAGCGGCATTTATTTTCTTCGTTCGGTTTTGTCTGTTTTCTCCCGAGGGATTTTGCGGAGCTTCGGGGGTGTGCTAATGTGTGTGTTTGTGTGTGTGACCCCAGAGCTAATTAACATGAAGCAAGAGTAGAAAAGAAAAAACAGATGCGCTGCTGCTGAGGAAAATGTAAAGAGAAACTGCCCTACAGAAGACCTCGCACCGCATACGTGAGTAATTCAATGAGAGAGGCACACACAACTACCCAGGCGTGAGGGCGGATATGAACCAAAAGAGGCAGCACGAGAGTGACGACCGAGAAAAGAAGGCGCGCACACGCTTGCCCGCCAACTCATTCCTAGCATCACACGCATTGAGGTGCTGCCACTTTTGGTTTCCTTTTCTCGGTCCTCTCTTGTTCTTTGACGTTGGGCTTTCTCGTTGTCTTCCCGCTGACTCTCTCGTTGAGGTTCCCTTCTCCCGCGTCTTGCTTTTCCTTTGTGCTGCGTACATGTGTGTGAGGCTGCATTTTTGTGTCTCTCCCTTGTCGTTTCCCCTCCCCCTTGGGAGTGCGTGTCTTGCCAAGTCTTCTCAGATCCTCACCTCTTTTTTTTTTCGCCTGTGCTATGCTGTGGTGTGTTGTACTGTTTGGGCCTTTTTTTCCGGTGCATTGTTTTCTTCTCTACCCCGTGTGTGCTTGTTTTATTTCCTCCATCGTTCCCTCCACCTTTCTCGACTTCTTTTTCTAACCGAGAGAGAGGGAGAGAGAGTGACGGCGACCACCACTACTATCAGCATTAATGCAACACCAACGAAAAGACACCCCCACACAAACTCACCACAGAAGTGACAGAGAGTAAAGGGGGCACCATCATGCAGTCAAAAGCTGAAGTGTAATGAAGTGCTGCGCAGACCCCTCTTCGAGGAAGCGACGCTGTACGGATGTAACCAACGCGGAAGTAAGCACAGAACGACTCCCTCGTACGTTGCCACCTCTTCTGTAACCCTTCAAACAAATGCGTATGCACGCGGATGCCGCGGCAGCTGTTTTTGGACCTTCATGAAGTGCCGGGGCAGCTCGTCACCCATAAGAGGGCCCGTGTGCATGTGTGCTGGAGGCCTCTAACTGCTGTTTCTTTGCCTATCAATAATTCCAGATTGTCTTTTGCCATCCCTTCCTTCTCTCTCTTTCTCCTCGTTTTCTGCTGCCCGCTCGTTGTAGACGTTGACGGATACTGTCATGTCCGCGCCAAGAGGCGAACGTGTGGCCGTGGCAGGTGATACAAATCGGTCTCTCACGTCTTCTCCGCCTGATGATATATTATCCGAGCTAACCAGTCATGTCTCACGGAGTGCCATCACCTCGTATGGGGCGCGCATGCCGAAGGAAAGCTCTGAGTCCGTTCTCCTTAGGCGGCGCATGGAGGTGATGAAAACCGCAGCTGCCATACACGCCAATGAGGACATCTTTGGTGGCGCTCACGTATCAAAACACGTTCGTGCCCTCCCGCAGATGAAGCCTGCACGCCGAGATAAGACCCGCAAGCCCCTTTACCCGACCACCTTCACCAATCGATACAAGACGATAGCGGATTTGAAGGCCGAAGATGGCACCCAACAGGCCGCAGGCCAACTCCAGAGAAGCTCACTCGTGCGCGACGCTTCAGGTTCGCTGGTACCTACTGAGTCACTTCACGGTATCGCTATCACAGGTAGCGATCCTCGACAAGCGGTGACGGAGAAGTACCGGGCGGCACTGGTCACTTACCGGCAGCATGTCTTCACGCGTATTGAGCACTCCATTATGAGTTTCAGCCATTCTCTCGGGGCGGTCAAACCTTACGCAATGAGCCGAGCCGCAAAGTTGGGTACGCGACACTGCTTTGCTGATCTTCCTCATGACACAAATGATCGCTACGTGGATCGAATGCAATGCTACCGCCCTTCTAAAGGCCTTTACACTTACTACTAACCGTTCCAGGCTGCCTGGGCATCTCCTCCTCAACTCCCCCCCTCCGGCAGCTGTGAGTGCACTGGAGCTCGTTGTAAAGCTACTGGATCTCTACTGGCACACACAATTATGAGGCGTCAGAACAGGGCTACCGGCCGACATTTATGTATACAATTCCCCAACTTGGTGACGCTGGTGTTGGCGTCTTTTCTCCACCTTCTATGTGTGTTTCCTCTCCCTTTCTCTCATGCTTCTCTACGGACTAGTGCTGCTCATTCCTCTGGTTTGCTTGCTCTACGTGGGTGCCGGCAGCCATTGTACAATGCTTTTCCGCCATCCTTGAAGCGAGGCAAGAGCGACGACAATCAAGTGGCACTGGCTTGGTGTGGAGGGCCGACTTTGAAGGACGCCTCGCGGACTGTCGCTTTTTCGTATAGGGCAACGAAGGGAGAAAGTGAACTGTGTGCGTGTGTGTGCTGCTCTAAATACCTCTGCTCCGCTCGACCCTGTCTCGTCCGGGTTGATTTGGTGCGTTCTTGTGTTAGTGTTCCACAGGCCTTGGCGGCTGCTTACGGTGTTTCGCGGTTGGGTGACTTCTGTCTTCGATCCGTCTTACTGTCGGAGTCCCCCAGGCTGCACTGACGCATGTCACTGTCCTCTCTCTTCATGGATTTCGCTCCCACTACCTCCACTCCTCTCCTTTCTTCTCCCCTTTGCAATCCCACACACACATGCGTGCATACTTGTACATACCTTAAACGCGCCTGCGTTCTCTCTGCATGTGTCCTCCTTTGGATCGTGTGCTTCGACGCTAACACCGTGTTTTGCCGCCGCTCCTCCCACAGAGTAAGATAATAATCCTTCTAACTAACTCGACTTCTATCACTATGCAGCAAGCGTACTTTGGTCAGCAGCCCATGTTGCCACCTGGCTGGCAGCTGTCGTACACTGCTGATGGAAAGCCCTACTATATTGACCACAACACCAAGACCACCCACTGGACGATCCCCCCGACCGCCTACGAGTCGTACTACAACAACGGCCGCGGTCGCGGTGTGGGCTACCGTGGCGGCCGCCAGGGTATTGATAGAACGAAGATGAAGTCCAAAATGTGCATCTACTGGGAGAAAAACGGTAACTGCGCATGGGGAGATCGCTGCGCGTTTGCGCACGGCGCCGAGGAGCTCCGTAATCCCGCGAGCCAACCTCGAAGCAATGCCCCTGCGAGCGCTTAATGAAATTGTGGCGGCATACGTAAGATAAGAAGATATGAAAAGCGGTACGTGCGCTTCTTACTTTAGCTGTGTGTCTGTGTGTTTATGTGTTTCTCTGTTTTTTTTTTTTTGTATTTTTACCCACGGGTTTGTCTTCATCTATTCATCTCAAGCTGGTATTACTCTCGTTGACGCTCGCTCCTTCACGTCAGAACCGTACAGCGAGCACGCGGGCGCGAGAGAAGGGGGCAGTACGCATTTGTGAGGGCTGTGATACGTTGTTAAGGGAAAGCGATCTGGCCGAAAAAAAAGGAACGAGCAGTAATTCCAGTGCAAGCCGGCGCACAAAAGGCGAGATCGAGGCAACGGAATGCAAACAAACGAAAAGTTAAGAAAATACGAAAAATAAGAACAGATGCAGAGGAATCAGAAGGAACGTCTCCAATTAGGGTGACCGCCTCGCACGCCCACGCATACATCTCTCTGTCTGTCTGTCTGTGCGTGTGGGCCTGCATGGATGTGCGCGGGTATAACATGTGTTTTTTCCCCCTTTGCCTCTTCTCCTGTTTCTTGTCTATTTTCATCCTCCACGTGTCTTTCTAACAGTGAGGCGAGCACCTGTGCGTCAAGTCGTCATCCCCGTTTGTGCGCGCTGGAGTCATTTCCAAAAAAAAAAGAAAAAAAGGACTTCGTAAATGTGTTGGACTTTTGTACAGAGAAAAGAAAACCGAAGTCAAATACTGCGAGAACTTCGCAAGGCGCCAACTCGTCTCAATTCCGTGTTCCTTCTTTTACGTGTCAATTCGGCCTTCTCCGGCTGTGATGCGACGGTGAATGAGCCGAGGCTGGTGGTGGTATGGGTATAACGGAGACAGGAAGGGATTTCTCTGATGGTCGACGTTGCCCACTATGGCGCACGTCTTCGCGACGACGCAAGAGGAGAAGGGTTGGGGTTCTTTCTCTGCTTTCCTCGTATGGTCCCACATTCCTGTTCAAAGAGCAATTAATCTGCAAGAGAAGGGGCAAGCGAACGGGGTGAAAGTGGCATGTGCAGCCACTCCTCCGATCATGTCACCGCGAAGCGCAAGAGTTGCGACGTAAGGATCTGACCCGTGCACCGTCACTCTTCCCCTCGCTGATTGCAGTCCGCTGGCACATTCAATGTCATCGCGTTCATCGTTCAATGCGGTAGCTTCAGGTCTCTCCGTCTTTTGAGGCGCATTGTTGCCTACCTGACCTCCCTCCTTCGTTGTCCCACTTTGGTCTTCTTTCCCCCCGTTTACACGTTTTAACGTCATCCCTGTACTTCTTTCATTGTATGTCATCTTCCCTTAACACGCAAATGAGTATACCACATTTTTTCAAGTTACGGTTTTTGCTCTCCATCTCGTATTTCCTTCACTTCGCTCTCTGCTCAACCCTGAGCTTATTCCTCCCTGTCTGCGCGTGTGTCCATAAGAGCCTGACGAAGTATACCTACACACATACATACATATATACATATACTTTTATGGTTATATACATTCCCCCCTTTGCTCATGCGTGCTTGACCTACTTCTTTTCGTTTGTGTCTTCGTCACGGTGCCGTGGCAAATTCACCTGGCATTTCTCTTCCTCTTTTGATTCCTCATCGACGGTCTCGGCGAATCTGTTTTCCTCCATAGTTCCCCCGGCCCGCTCAACTTTTGAGCGTGGCAATGACAACTCGCCAGTCACTTGCAAACATGCTGGCAGGGCTCATCATCGTCTCCCTCACGTTCACATCGACGTATGCCCACCCACCAGCGAAATCCGTGCCGACGCTGGCCCTCTTCGACATCAATAACTCCTGCATGCTTTCGACAAGCGGCACATCCGAGGTCGTTTCTCTCGGGCAGCGTAGTCTCTTCACGTCGCGGTTTGAGCCAAATCCGTCCGTCTCTGTCGCCTCTCTTACGCTCTACGGCGCCGAGAACAGCCACGTGACCCGCACGTTTGATTTCCTAACTATTCCCTACTGTGTGGTCAAGTCTGGCACATACTCAGCGTGCGACCTTCGCGACCACATCCTATACCTGATGTTCCGCTTCCACCACCGCTATGAAACCAACTTCCAAGCTGATGTTTGGCAAGACCCCGTGCCTCTCTCGGGCACTGTAAAGGCCTTGGAGGAGTTCAAGGCGCACTTGAATCGCTCAGATGTGGTGTACCCAGAAAATGACGGTACCATGCGCGTGGAGAGCAGTGCCACGTGTTGCGACATTACGAACGAGTGCTACCTTTCACGAGCAGCGACATACACAAAAAGCTACAAAGAAATCGATCCTTCTCAGTACACCGCCCGCTTTCTCTTTCGCCTCGGCAAGCAGTACACGATGAATAGCCCGTTGCACGTCCGCCTCCGCAGTAGCCTCCCGCATGATGCCAGGACAGTTGTGGACGTTGTACTCGTACTGAGCCGACAGCCGTCATCAAACCCGCTCAACCATAGGTGGTGGATCGAGAGTGTAGCGGGTCGATTGGCGCTTCTTGTGGTGAGTATTGTGATAACTTTTGGCTTTCTCACCGTGACGCGGGAGGCTGGGGCGCAGATGGTCCGCCAGCGTGCAAGCGAAGGCGTGTTAGCGCCAACGCTGCTCTACGACGGAGAAGCTAGTGACGATCCGTTCGTCTTCTTTCTGCGCGTCGTCAAGGTGGGGGCAAACGCTCTCCAGGGGTATGCGGCGTATGTGTGGGCCAAGGCGCAAGCTCTCATATGCTTGCGTAGACGCCGCAGTACTCCTGCCGATGAGCACGCGGCAGAGTTAGAGCGCGAGATCACCGCCTTGAACTTGTCAACTTTCTCGGAGGAAGAGGACTCGGGGTCCGTGTGCCGTATCTGCCGGTCTCCAGAGCCGCGTGAAGACCTCTTCGCCCCATGCGCCTGCAACGGCTCGAGCAAGTTCGTGCATCACAACTGCCTCGAGCGGTGGCGAGAGATGACAAGCAATCCCCAGCACCGTTGCGTTTGTGCGGAGTGCAAGACACCGTACACTTTCGTGCGCGTCGTCGTTCCGCAGAACCCTGATCTTATCACTGGTAGCCTCATCATCGAGTCAGCCGTTCGGCACGTCGCGGCGAAATTACTGTGTCTGGCGATGACTGTGTGCTTCGCCGTCGGTGGGGCGTACTTCCTGAAGGTCGCCTTTTTCGTAACAACGTTGTTCGACACTGGAATCGACTGGGGTGTTAACCAAGGCTACCACTGGGTTCTTGCCGCATATTTTCTGGTTGCATTGGCTCTCAATTTGAGCATCATGGAACCGTTCGTGCGTGGCATACAGTTGACTTGGATGCAGCTGATGTTTGTGATGCTGTCGCTCCTGTTTATTGAAATCCCCATTAGCTATGCAACGTCCGCCCTCCTCAGCCTCACTTTTGATTATCTCTTCACGTGGGAGGTCTCGTACGGAATTGGACTTGCCTCCACGGCGTTGCTGCACCTGATGGGCACATTTTCCAATTTATCCGAGGTGCTCGAGTCTTTGTCGGAGGAGAGGGAGGTTGTCGCTGCACGAGCCGAGCGTGAGGCAGAGTAATCCCTGTAAGCCACTTCACACCCTTCTTTCTTTTGCCTTTCGCACGCAACAAGGCCACATTATTTGTGGCCTTTATTTTTTGAGCACCTCCTTTCGCACTACCCACTGCGTGCTGCCACCGAGTCTTTTGGCAGCCGTGCCACTTCTGGCGGTGACAGGGTCAAGCGCCTACGTCGTGGGGAAGGCAGAGCGATGCATCGCCACTCTGGCGTCTGCGGCCGGGTCGTGCGTGGCGCTGGGTGTGGGCGAGCTGCAGCGTGGCTGGAATGTGTCGCACCCGGCCCCCGCTGCCGACTGGTGTGGGGAGCCTGCGGCCCCGCGAGGGACATGCACGGCATGCCGACCTGCATGATGGAGGCGGCTGTGGGGCGACCTGCGACGCGCGGGTGCCGGGCCGCGTGGAGTCTCGCTCCCGCTGTAGGGCTGAATGTAGACGCGCTGGGAGCAAGACGTCTTTCTCTTTTGTTTTGGTGTCTGTGCTGCTTCATGGAGCACTTTGGTATTCTCCTGATGAGCTCAAGCGTTTTCGTCTTACCACTGCGTTTTCTTGTTTCTATTAATCTTGGCCAACACACCATCTTGTCTGATTTTTGTGGGAGGGGTGGTGTACTTTCACCACTTCTGGTTCATGTCGATGTTGTGTTTTTACGTGTGCCTCTGCTGAGCTTGTCGACTGCTTTCACGGGTTCTACTCGTCTTATGTCGTTTGTATCACGTTCAGATGTGCTTTTCTTTGCGGTACTTCACGAGTGCATAATGATGGAGCCCTTCTTGTGCTTCTGCTTTATTGGCCGAGCACGCCACCATAAACAGAACAAAACTGTGCTACTTCTAGCGAGTAGGGAGCCACAAAAGTGTGCCGTTAAATCCTTCTTCCTCTGTTTCCCAACGTCCACCTGCAACCAGCACCCTCACGCACGTAGTATGGCGTATATAAGGGCATTTTTTTTGCCTGCGCATAAAAGCGATGGAGTTGGAGACGGTCGTTGGTGGGAGATCCAGCGCCTCTTGTCGCCGCCGCGGATCTCAGTAAGAGTTGCGTATGTCATGCTGTATTTGATGGATGTGCATTCTCCTCTTTCCTCTTTCGCAACATCCCTCATCATTGTGGTCCCTCGCTGTTCTCCTTTCCGGTCAATTTAGTCTTTCCCGCGGAACACGCGTTCACCCCCAGCAGAGGCATCAGCTCCATCCTATTGAGGCTACTTTGGTTTTCAGTCATGCTGCGTCTTACCACCGCTCGCTTTTACCAAAGTGTGACTGCTCCCCTCGGAAAGGGTTGTGTTATGCCGATGAAGTTTAACTGCTTGAAGCCTGCGTACGTGCCCAAGTCGTTCACCACCCAGTTCTTCGTTCTGGGCACATGGTCGATTAGCAACATGATGGCCAACTTTGTGTTCGGGGCCCTCATCATCGCCGCCGCCAACGGTGGCCTGAGCGGTGCCTGGCCTCCGGATCCGCATTCTCTGCATCCCTAAAAAGGTATCTTCTATGCGCGCCCCTCTGCGACTGTGTATGTCTGCGCCTGTGCGCGTATGTTTCTTTTCAGTTCGAGGGGAGAAGTAGGATTTAAGCAAGCCGAGCGGTGGGTCCTCGTGCCTCTGTAAGTCAGGGAAGGGTCTTCGCCTCGCGTTTCTTTTTTTTTTTTGTTTCTGACGTTCTCCTCAGTAGTACCCGTAAGATATCTGGAAGACGAGAAGGGTAGGGTAGGAATGGAAAAAGATGTCCAGTGCGCGTTCTCTACATCTGGGCGCTGTGCTACGGCGTGTGGTCCTCCTCCCTACTGGAGGGCTATGCGTGCATGCAGGGGCGTGTACCCACGGACACCCACATGCACATGTCGTGCCATAGTCTCCTTGCAGCTGCGGGGGGTTGTAAAGGAAGAAAGGCTGTGAAAACGCCATGTATCTCGAGGAAGCGCCATTCTTTAAGGGGCCGATCAGTACAGGATGTATATCTGCGCATGCGTGTGTGCGTGTGTGTGTGCGCCATGCTTCAGACGCCGCGTGGGCACGAGGGCAAGTCTTCCTTTCTTCCACGAAGCGCTCTGTGCGCAATTCCACCTCCTTTTCATTTTCTCATCGGGGCTCTTGCGACCATTTATGCCTCTCTTCACTTGTTTTTCCCTCCCCATCGCTCTTTCTTGTCACCGGTTTCTGTGCACGTGGGTCAACCTATTCGCATACCCTTTCATCTTGCCCTCTCTCTTTCCGCCCGCCTACCCACACAAACACACCCATTCAGAATGCATGTACGCGTACCCTTCCGTCTGTTACCCCTCACGGACTACCGGGGCATCGCTTGTCACCTCCTTCCCTTTACCTTCTTTTACCTATTTTCCCTATTTTAGACTCTTAGAGACACCACGCAGCCATGGACAAGTACGAAATCCTCGCTCAAATTGGCGACGGCACCTTCGGGTCCGTTGCAAAGGCTGTGAGCAAGAAAACTGGCCAGCTTGTAGCCATCAAGAAGATGAAGCAGAAATTCTACACGTGGGAGGAGTGCGTCAAGCTTCCCGAGGTAGACGTTGTGCGGCGCATTCACGGCCACCCCAACGTGGTGAAGCTGCGTGAGGTAATTCGCGAGAACAACGAACTGTTCTTCGTCTTCGAGTACATGGACGGAGACCTCCTCAGCGTCATCAAGAAAGCAAAGCAACAGGTCGGACCGTCCGCCAGTAGACCGTCTGCCGCGCCGTTAATTCCGTATCCGCTTGTGAAGAACTACATGCGCCAAATTCTGCAGGCACTTGTGTACATCCACAAGCGCGGCTACTTCCATCGCGACATGAAGCCTGAAAACCTTCTCATTCGGAAAGAGACAAGCGGCGACGATGTGCTGAAGCTGGCAGATTTCGGACTTGTCAAGGAGATCCGTTCCCGCCCGCCGTTCACCGACTATGTGTCGACGCGGTGGTACCGCGCGCCAGAGCTGCTGCTGCAGGATCGCTACTACGGCGCTGCGGTGGATGTATGGGCTGCCGGCTGCATTATGGCGGAGCTCATCACCATGCGGCCTCTTTTTGCAGGCACCAACGAGGTAGATCAGCTTTTCAAGATAATGTCGGTGCTTGGGTCTCCCACTGAGGAGGTGTGGGCTGGTGGGCTGCGCTTGGCCAAAAAGATCCGCTATACGTTTCCAGCAGTAGCCGGTTCCGGTCTTGCTCAAGTGCTGCCGTCGCATATCCCGTTACCGGCGCTGGATCTGCTGCGTCAGATGCTTGTCTACGACCCGAAGGTGAGGCTGACGGCGGAGCAATGCCTGCAGCATCCCTTTTTCAAAGTCAGCATTGACGAGCACAACGCGCCATCCTCCGCCGTGCTGGATCAGCTGGCGCTCGTGGCAAAGCGGATGCTACCAGGGTCGAAAACAGCGCCACCGGCGCTGAAGAGCCCCACCGTAGATCAATTGGCGGCGCTGAAGGTGGCCAGAGCCTCCACCGACGCATCACTCTCGGCTACCTCTCCACGTAAGTTTTACCAACTCAGCACCCTCAAGGACTCCGCCCCGTCGTTCCCAAAGGTCCCGGTCCCCTTGTCCACCTCCCCACCGTCCCTTGACGCGCTGTCGAACGCTCCATCACCTCTGCGTGGGCTTGGGACCCTCTCACCAGAGGGGCTACCAGCACTCGCCAACGGCTACCCGCGCCCCAGCCTGACGACGGCGTCCAAGGGAAAACGCCTCTTACAGGAAACAGCAGGCACTTCGCTTGCAAAGAAGCTAGCGGGCTTGAAAAACATCAAGGCTGGAAACGGGAAGCTCTCTGTTCCTTACACGCTGGCGGCTGCCAGCGCTGCGCACTCGCCCAGTGCAGCACCTAATTTGATGGTCTCCGCGCCCAAGGCGAGGCCATCCACCCTGGTACCCATCACCAACAACCGCGACACCACGACGCCGCAGTGGCGCCGCAACCCGCACAAGGAAGCTGAGACTACTTCTCCTACGGCAACGTCTGCAGGGGCGAAGCGGGAAGTGAACCTGGACGAGCTAATGGATGAGTTTGCTTCAGAGATGACCGCCATGGGAGTGCTAGCGCAGCGATACGACGCGGGTGCCTCAGGCGAACTGAACAACAAAAGCTGCACTTCTCAGTCAGCGCTTACGCACAATCCTGTGGCCACGCTGCTGAACAACAGCCGGTACCCAAGAAAGTCCATCGCGAACTCTAACCCTCCGTTTAAGGCAAGCAACTTGCCTCGCACCACACGCCCACTAGATACAAGGAAGATGGACGATGGTGTCGCGAGGAGCGACCTTCCTCGCACAGATCACTCATCCCCAAAGGGGGTCTCGACATCGCTGAAGGCGCTCCTCGCAAAGCACAAGATGAGTGGTCTGGCGTTTCAATAGCTCAGCCAGCCTCCGTCTTTCTTGTTCTTTTTTTTTTTCACACCCATCTTTGTTTTGTTTTGTGGTGAATGGTGGTGGTGCGGAAGTACAAAAGAGAGTGGTTTCGTGGGATGGCGACCTCAAACACCCACAGTAGAACGATCGGCTACAAGTCCGTGTCCCCGCTTCCCCTGCTTTCTCCTGGCCCTCCTCAGCGCTTCTGTCCACTCTCCCTCCTCCCTTTCTACCGCATTTTCCACCTTTATGCTCGTTTTTCCCTTTTTTTCGTTTTGCTCGCATTTCTGCTTTAGTGCACGAATCAAGGACCCACGAGCAGACAAATTTTACATGTAAATGAAACTGACGCACCTACTTCTGCGTTCTCTCTCTCGTATTCCACCATTCCCCTTCCTCGTTCACTCACTGTTTTTTTTTTCGCCTCTTTTTTATTTGTGCTGCGCACACCTCGCATTATGCTTGGCGACGTTTGTATACCATATGGCGTGTGCTTGTGTGGACGTGCGTGAATCCCTATGGGATGTGTCTCTCTATTTCTCTCGGTAGTTATGTGCGTGTGTGCGTGTGTGTGTGTCTTGTCGGCCTTTGACTCCAATGGACGTTTTTTTTCTCCTTTCCCCTTTTTGTTCTCCACTTCATTATTGCTGCCTGCCTCTTCTTAAATGTTTTTTTTTTTTTTCTCGCTCGCTTTCTTTGCCTCTCCCCCCGTCTCTGTCTCCTTATCTCCGTGTGCAAACCTCCTTTTTTTTTTGTATTCTCGTCTATCTTGTTTGCCCTTTTTTTTTTGATCTCGGCTTCATAGGTGCCCGAACCTGCTAATAATGAACCGTAAAACGAGTTTTTTTCCACCTCTGTTCCCCCCCCCTTCAGCGGGAACTGAGAACCTCCATGAGTGAAAGAAAGGGGCAGTACGCTTCTCTTCTCTCACGAGCGGCAGATCCTCCGACCGCATCGAGCACACCTCCATCTGCTGGTAGACGCATCCGACCCTTCAAAGTGTGCGCAGACAGAACCGACTTCCCATATATCCCTCTTACTTCCTTCTTCCCCACCCCTTTAATATCTCCTCGCCCCGCGTCTCTTGTACTGCTCTCGTGTCTTTCCCTTTGGACGCGCCATTGGTCCTAGCAGTCGGCTTGCGCGAA
The DNA here is from genome assembly GCF_000002845.2 of Leishmania braziliensis MHOM/BR/75/M2904. Classification (NCBI taxonomy): domain Eukaryota; phylum Euglenozoa; class Kinetoplastea; order Trypanosomatida; family Trypanosomatidae; genus Leishmania; species Leishmania braziliensis. The sequence goes on along the minus strand of NC_009319.2, from coordinate 28,462 downwards.
GCTCACAGCAACATAATCGAATCAGTACCCTTTTCCTTCTCTCTTTCTCGGTGCGCCGCTGGGCGTCGCTCGGTCTCTCTCTGTACAGCTGCACTTCTTCTGTTTTTTTTTTTTTGTTTCCATTTCACTCCTTTTTGGTGTGTGTCCACACCCTCCAACTCGGCGCACACACCCACTGCCTGCCACGAAAGCCGAGACGAACTTGGCTTTTTGTGTTTGGTGCTTTTCCCAATTCCTGTGGATCTTGCTTACGACTTACCTTGTCCCCCTCTCTCTCTGCTTGTGTTGTGCCCTCAGTTGAACCCGCGTCACTGACAAGAGCGCCTTTTTAGGCACTCCTACAGACGCTCCACCGTTTCCTCCCCATCATTTAGAGCCGCCACTCCACCGCATCCACCAACGAGGATAGACCTACCCGCGACTCCTGCTCACATGCCAAGTACCACCGCGTCTCGACGAATTTCATAACAATAGCCGTAATCACCGAAGATCAAAGCCAGCGAGCGGAAAAAGAAAAGGCGCCACAGCGTTTCCTGTCGCCTATTTCATGCTGCGTCTGACTTTCCATCTTTCTGGGGAAGTGCTATAATATGGCCGCGAACGTGCTTCAAAGCTATATTGTGGCTGGACTTCACAATGCCGCTGCGAAGTTGCCTTCCTCAGCGCAGCCGTACGCAATGGCGCTGATGCGCGAGGATATGATATTAAACACGTTGACGATTGCCACTGTGACGGCTGTCATTCTGTACATCGTCATCACAGTCGTGCTACCCGGGATGCGCATGGACTTTTATCTGTCAAAGCTGCCCACCGTTAAGAACGGCGTTCCATTTCTGGGACACGCCCTGCTGCTAGCTGGCCCCTCCCCGTGGTCGAAAATGTCGAACTGGAGTCTGTATCCCGAGAAGAACCTTCCTCAAAAGAAAAAGGATATCAACGCCCCTCAGACAAGCCGCCTGGTGACATACAACGTTGCTGGCATGCGTGTGATTTACATCAATGAGCCTCGTCTGCTGCGTCGCGTACTTCTTACGCACCAACGCAACTACCGCAAAGCTCTTGCGGCAGCGTATAAACACTTCATGTGTCTCCTCGGCACTGGCCTCGTCACCTCGGAGGATGAGCAGTGGAAGAAGAGACGCCTGCTGCTGTCGCATGCGATGCGCATCGACATTCTAGATAGCATTCCTGAAATGGCCATAAGGGCAGTCGATCGCATTCTGCAGAAGCTCGACGCGGTTGGCGCCAATAACCCGTTTGTGGACTTGAATGAGGAGTACCGCCATATGACACTGCAGGTGATCAGCGAGACTGCGCTGTCACTCTCCGCGGAAGAGGCCGACCGCATCTTTCCGACTCTCTATTTGCCCATTGTGCACGAGTGCAACAGGCGTGTGTGGGCACCATGGCGCGCTTACATGCCTTTCCTACACGGCTCGCGCCAGCGTAACCACTGCCTCTCCGAGTTGAACAAGGCACTGAGAGACATCATCTGCAGCCGATGGGAACAGCGCAAGGACTCGAAGTACGCGAAGAGGCCCGACATACTGGCATTGTGCATTTCACAGATCGACCACGTCGACGAAAAGGTCATCGTGGAGCTCATCGATGATGTGAAGACAATCTTGCTTGCCGGTCACGAAACGTCGGCCGCGCTGCTGACGTGGGCCACCTACGAGGTTCTGCGCCACCCAGAGATCCGTCAAAAGGTATTGGAGGAGGCCACGCGCCTCTTCGACCCCGCCCGCTGCACGGAGCGCGTACAGACTCGCTACGGTCCTCGTGGTGTGCCGGCGGTCGCTGACGTGCGCGACCTGGTGTGGACACCTGCAGTGCTGCGCGAAACGCTGCGGCGGCACAATGTAGTGCCTTTGGTGATGCGATACGCAGCGAAGGATGACGTCTGGCTTGCGGCCGATACCGGTCTCGACGCCGACGTCCGCATTCCCGCTGGCTGCACGATTGCTGTTGGCATCGAGGGTGTGCACAGCAACCCCGATGTGTGGAACAAGCCAGAGGTATTCGATCCGACCCGGTTCATTGATGCCGAGATCGCTAACGACAGCAACTACCTGAATCAAAGCAGCAAGGATGTAAAGTTCACCAAAAAGATCGACCCGTACGCCTTCATTCCCTTTATCAACGGCCCCCGCAACTGTCTCGGGCAGCATCTCTCGATGATCGAGACGCAAGTTGCCTTAGCGTATATGGTGCTTAACTACAACCTCAAGATTTACCGCGACCCTTCGTACAAGGGCGAAATTGTGGCGTACGAGGATAGCGTTGGTCGCCATCACGACTTCATCATCCCACAGGTTCCGCACGATGGGCTGAAGGTGTGGGGTACACCGAACAAGCTGTTCATGTGAAGTGAATGGAGAATTACTATCACAGGTGGACGAACGGGAAAAGAGAAGAAGACGCTGCACTGCTACAATCCACATATACGTCCACTCGCACACCTCCTCGTTCCTCTACATTAATTGCTACACACATATCGACTCCTTCGGTGCCGCACGCACAAAGGAGACGAGTGCGACACCTCCAAGTTGATTCCATCCGGCGGTTTCGTCTTTTTTTTTTTTGGAAGCGGCAGCGTAGAGGGAGAACACGTGCGCATTTTGGGGCCACTTTTTTTTCTCTTTTTCCTCCTCGGCAATCGAAGTCGGCGTGTTTGGGGACATCGATTCTTTCTTTCCTCCCTATGCATACTCCTACAGTCATCAGCACCGATGCGAGAATATTGGTGGAGATCGTACAGCACCAGCCCCACGACAGTGTAAGCAGAGGCGTTGCTTCGCGCAGGAAGCACGCAAGGAGATGAGAAGGAAGACAGGTGGAGCAGAGGAGAGAGGGCGTGAATAGATGTGTAGATGACGCGTTCCCCAGTCCCCTTTCTTTCTCTCTGAGCGCCATTTTTGCGGGAGAGCACCGATCCGACAATGGACTATAGAAGACAAAGTGAAGCAAAGTCAGCACAGGCAGTCAAGCTGGCGTCGGTTGCCCCAACGCATGAGATATGTGAGTCCGCGCAACGAGTGTGTGGCGGGCTGCAGAGCGAACTCGTCTCCATGCGCTTTCTTCTCTGCGTTCGACCTCTACCAGTTTTCTTGGGTACTTCTCAAAAAGCAAAACAACAAGAGCCAAGAGAGGCGGAAAATGGAGACATGTACCGCACCGTCGATGAGCAACTTCGTACGTGATGAATCAAGTGGATTTCCACGCCCCAGCGACTACCGCCGTGCTCAGTTATCATTGAACTCATGTTAGCTCACGGCGCGCACATCAAGACCTCCTTGCTCTGTGGACAGCTCGCCTGCATTCTGCTCTTGCATTGGCTGTAGCACGCTTACTCACCCACTTTCCGAGAAAAGCGTTCTCTCCTCTTCTCTCTTGCACCACATGCGTCTTTTTCTTGCTTGATCATTCGCGATGTCCTCGTCTCGCAGTAGCGACCCACGACGTGTAGCTGCTTGTGCCCGCGAAGATGCTCGAGTCACCTGCCATCGCCGAGAACGTAGTCTCACTTCTCCTGTCGATGCTGCTTCGGAAAAAGCAAGTACCAATGCCACTGAAAGAGGTTCTTCTCAGCACTTCGCAGCCCGTGCTTGCCATGCGCGCCTTTGAGCATGCCAATCGCGGAGTTTCACCGGCGGCGCAGGCTACTATACACCATTCTCGAAAGCAAAAGGTATCTCAGCCGGACTCACCCCGCGCTGTTGATCTCCTCGCGGATGTTCCGGGATTCAGCCGCCCATTCGAGGTTGCTCCTGCTGGCACTCAGTTTGTGATTCTGACAGCAGGGCGTTCGCCGACGCCACCAGTCAGCGAGAATACAGTGTGCTTACCTTTCTCGCTGCTCGACATTGCGCAATTTCATCGAGCAAGGCACCGCGAGCGACTGCCTTCCCTGGCCGTGTCGAGCAGCAGAGTGACCCCCATAGCATTGTTGGAAGGGGCACAGCGCGAGTCAACAATGAGGAGCAGTTTTGAGCTCTACTGTCGTCCCGCAAGCAAGGATTTGATGGTTGTAGACATTCCCGCCGATGTGACTGTCGACGCTTACCTTTGGGAAGCCCTACTTGCCGCCGAGACGATGTTGGAGGCCGACGGCGTACTCCTTGTCGTGTCGCCGCACACATTTTCAGCACGTGTGCGAAATTTTTTGCAGTGGCGCTTCTGCCGCACACAGTACGGTGTCAGTAAGGTGTGTGCCGCGCATTACGCTGTGTGTTCTGCTGTGGCAACCGACTTCGGAGACGCTGCCGTGCGGCGTGACGACTTCCCAGGAAGGCTTGCTGTCGGAAAGCGACGGCCTCGCAAGTGGAATCCCTATCGGCGATCGGAAGAGCGGAAATTCGTGATGTCGCTCCAGCCAGGGTTTACAAATGCCCCACTCACTCAAAGCGCCTTGCGGTGCAATGTCGAGCGCGAGCGGGATGCTCAGGAGAGACTTCGCGACGCCGATGAGGCCTTCTTTGCCGTAGCCCATGAAATGGTGGAAAAGAGGGCACACTACTCGTACCCCAATGACTAACGGATTGCCTCAGCATCAAGTGAGCGAAGCGAAGAGACGAAAAACAAAGAATGTGGAAAGACTAGAGACTGGGCTCGAATTAAGGTGTCGCCCACAGCACACTGCCCTTGGCCTTTTTCCTTTTTCCTTTGTCCTGCTCATCTCTTTTCAACGATGTGCGCTGGATGTCCACGTGCGAGTGTGTCCTAGTGCACGTGTGTTGGGGATGACTTGTCTACAGGCTGCCATGCTTGCATGTTCGGGCCTCCGCTCTTGCTGCGCGCCCACTCCAGCAGATACGCACGGCACCACCTCTCCTCTCTCCTCATTTCTTATGCGGCGGTGCCTCTCCTCTCTCGCTCCACATTTGGGCCTTTTGTCTCTACTTCGTTTTGCTCCTTCCTTACATCTACTCCTATAGGTGTTCTCTTTTTCCATTTCTGCACCTCCACGCGTATTCTTGCCCGAGGAACTGAACCTCCGTGTTGAAGGATGGCGCGGTCATTCGTATTCCTGATGAGCATTTTGGTGCTTGCTACAGCAGCCACTGCACGCGAGCTTCACCTACCGGCCGACATCTACGACAACGCCGCCGGAGAGTGGAGTGTGGAGGTGGTGTCGTTGTGCCGGTTACCGCTACTAGGGATTGTGACGTTTAAGAACACCACCGCCGTCGTCGCGTGGCAAGAGGAAGGGGCGCCTGAAATGAGAATCAGCAGGCAGTCGACCAAGTCGTCGATGAGCGTTTCAGCGCTCGCTGAGTTTTTGACGAAGGACAATCAGAAGCTCTTTTACGCTGTGTGCGAGTCCCAGGAAAACTACCTTGCTACCTCACGGCGACCGGCCCAGGTGGCTGGTATGACCACAACCTACATGAAGACTTACTCTGGCGTGCTGGGTCGCTCTTCCGATGAGAGCACCTGTGACAGTGTCAGCGAGCACACTATTGCCATTCAGGCTTTGGGGGCCCCCTTCAAGCGGAGCAAAGGCAAGGAATGGCGCATGCAGGAGTCCCTGTATGTAATTGAGATAATTATCGATACGAGGAACATAAAGGGAGGGTGCGCGGGCACTGGGGTGTCGGACACCGCGCTGGCGAACAAGAAGCGATCCTGGAAGCGCCGTGCGCACCGAACACTGAGCTCCAGCGCTGTTGTCTCTAAGGCGGACGAAATGACGGCTGAAAACGGCATTGTGACGCTGCGCTTTATTCGCCGCTCGGAAGCACATCAGCCGTGGTTCTTACGCTACTACACCTCCATCTTATTTGCGACCATCTTCATCACGTATCGCGTTGTGCATTCTTTTTTTTCCGCTCGAGCAGCAAAGTCCTGACCGCGTGCAGAGGCCGTGGGCTCTGGGCGCATTGCCCCGAGCACCTGTAACTCTCTATGCGCTGCTGACATGCAAAAGCAGGCAAAAAGAGGAAAACAAAAACCAATGATGTGCCGTCCGGGGCACGAGTAAGTGAAAGAGAAAAGAATGCCGAACCTCGTGCTGAAGCCTCTCAACCTGAGGCATGCACACACACACACCCACCCACCCACACCCACACACACACACTCGCACACAGACGCACGGAGAGAGGAGATTTCTACACCGCGACAGGTGCTTGGATGGAACCCCTGGTCTTCCCACAGTAGAGCTGGTGTTGACATTATTCTGTCATGTGGCCTTCTCCACTCTTCTTGGTAGAAAGCGTCGTTGTTGCTACGTGGTGTTATTTCTCCTTGCCTCTTTTGCTCTCTCCCGTATCTCTCTCAGTTCCCCTCAGTCTTATCCCAGAGAACCATCTCTTTCAAACTTCCGTTGAGCACCTCCTCACAGATACGCTCCATTATCATACGACAACCCATCCACTTCACCATCACAAGTATGCCGCGTGTTTACCAGAAGTCCGAGATCGATAGCTCGATTTTCTCTCGCATCGTGGAGCAAGGCTGGGTTGCCTTCTTTATTCTTGGCATCTTGATGATTGGACTTCGAGTGTATAATGTGAAACAGCGTCGTGACCAACGAAAGCTGCTCCGGGAGGAGCTTATGGCGGAGATGAGGTATCGTAGTATGGCGAGTCGCAAGAGGGATTAATATTTCCGCTCTGTTTTGTGCGTGCTGCCTCGTCCCTTACCCTCCCAGGGCCTCGGCTGCACTCTTCCGATATCAGTGCTGAACAGATGGGCATGCTTACCGCCTCTCTCAAATTCCTGCATCTTTCCCAACGCGTCCACATTCAGCCCTGCAACGGGAGCGAGACTCCACGCGGCTCCCGGCCTGCCACGAGCCCGTCACGTGGTGCGCGGCAGCCCCTAGGCACGCAGCGCAGCAGTGCGCCGGCGCAGCCATCGGAGCACGGCCTCTCCCTCGAGCGCGGCCCCGCACCCGCGCGTCGCAGGTCGCCCCACAGCCGCCTCCATCATGCAGGTCGGCATGCCGTGCATGTCCCTCGCGGGGCCGCAGGCTCCCCACACCAGTCGGCAGCGGGGGCCGGGTGCGACACATTCCAGCCACGCTGCAGCTCGCCCACACCCAGCGCCACGCACGACCCGGCCACAGACGCCAGAGTGGCGATGCATCGCTCTGCCTTCCCCACGACGTAGGCGCTTGACCCTGTCACCGCCAGAAGTGGCACGGCGCTGGCAGGGATAGGGAGGGGCAGCCCGGCCTCCCCACACGGAGGGGGTACTGGACCCTGATACCACGCATTGCGGTGTCCCCTCCCCGTCGTTGGGGTACTGCAACCTTGCAGGATTTTATCACTCTTTATTCACCGAAGAAGTGTGGGCTTCAGCTCAAACTGCTAAGGACGAAACTCCTTTAATACCTCACGAGCAACAAGAAATGGACTTACATGCTCTTTCCCTTTTTCAGTGGTTCCTCCCTGTTAAGACATTCTTTGTCTCTAGGTGACGTGTAGGAAATGTCCAACATATGGGCCACATCTACTTGCACTGGAGTATGCTCAGTTAGCATAGCGTCGTAACGTGTGCATCATCTGCTCCTCCTCTCTGCTTTTGCGCGTGCTCTTTTGGAGGTTCCCGCGTTACTTTCCCTCCCCCTCCTCTTTCCGCTTTGTCGGTGCACTTTTCCTCTCTCTTTTTCCTGGGTGGGAGAGAAATGGTTCAATGAGGGAGGCAAACTGGCACGTGAAGAATACTCCAACGCACTCCAAACTTTGCCTATATTCCTTCATGTTATCCCACGTTAGCGTTTCAGGCTTATCAGCAGTTGGCGAAGATGACGCCATTCAGCGCCTGCTGTCGTCCAGTGGGAGCTCTGGAAGTAGGTCAAACGCCCTCTTAGATGCAATGCGGAAGATTCAAGCGGAGAATGTCTTTGATCCGCCGGAGACCACTCGCCCCCCGGCAGCACAGTCAGCCCCATCTATGAGAGCACCGAGTAACAAGGAAAGTACTGCGTACTACGCGCCCGTCGAGTCGTCGAAACCCAACGCTGTCTCTTTGCGAGAGCCGAAGAGGGTTATGTCAGGCACGGGCTCCTCGCTGTCTGTGCAGCTAACCGCCTCGTCTACGCAGACCTCGAGCTTTCGCGCCAGCAATCCAACAGACGTCGATTTTCTCCCCCAACTCGTGGAGCTGGTGCATCCAAAGCTGCGCCGCCCTTTGACGGACTCGATGAAGATCAAGAACCTCACCCTTATCCAAAAGCTGTGCTGGGCGGCAGTCCTGGACAGTGACAGCGACGTTCTTGTGCGCAGCGAGACTGGCAGCGGCAAGACGCTCGCCTACGCCCTCCCCACACTTCACCGTCTTCTCATGGAGTGTGATCAGACGCCCATTTCGCGTGATGTGGGCACGCTCATCATTATCATGTGCCCGACTCGCGAGCTTGTGCTGCAGGTGACAGAGACGGTGTGCACTCTGGTGCGCTGCGCGCAGTTCATCACCGTTGGCGGCATCCATGGCGGCGAGAACCGGCACAAGGAGAAAGCTCGGTTGCGCAAAGGTCTCCCGATTCTGGTCACGACGCCTGGTCGGCTGCTCGATCACCTCAAGACTACCGCTTCTTTCAACGTTGCCAACGCGCAAACGGTGATCATGGACGAGGCGGATCGGCTGCTCGATATGGGATTCGAAAAGGCTCTACGTGAGATTATGGAACTGTTGGAGAAGAAGTGCCGCCATGCGTCCAGTCTGAAGCGTATTCTTGTTTCCGCCACCATCACCGACGGTGTTGAGCGACTGTCGCACTTTGCCCTGCGCAAGAACATCGCCCGCATCGGCGAGACGCAAGACACCTTCTCCGTCCCGACGACGTTGAAGCAGCACTACGTGGTGGTGCCAGTGAAACACCGTCTCTCGGTTCTTCTCACCTTTCTTCGTTCCCAGCTAGACGCTGGTGCTCACAAAATCATCGTATTTGTCTTGACGGCGGACAGCGCGGAGTTTCTGTATCTCCTCGCCTCTCGTCTGCAGTCCCCATTTCACAGCAAGTCGTATGAGGGCAAGGTCGTCACGCGCTCGCGCCGTGCACCCATGAGCGCGAAGAAAATGATCGAAACCGCCAACGGCCACCTCAACAACGACGGTGCCACGGACAAGGTGATCACATTTGAGGAGGTAAGTGACAACGAGACGGAAGGTGACGTGAGTCTCGACAGTACCGCAGCGTCGCGTCGCGCTTTCCTGGATGCCAATATCTTCACGCTGCACGGCAACATGTCACAGGTCGACCGAGCCGCCGTCTTTCACGCCTTCAAGTATGACACTGGGAAGTCCCGCAGCGGCAAGAGCGTGTTGTTCTGCACGGACGTGGCTGCTCGCGGTCTTGATATGCCGAAGATCGACTGGATTGTGCACTATGACCCTCCAACAGATCCGAAAAGCTATGTACACCGGATCGGGCGCACAGCGCGTATTGGCAACAGCGGCGACTCGATTCTGTTTCTTGCACCAGACGAGCTTGGCTATGCAGCATACCTGACGCACTTCATCCACTCGCAGATGCAGCAGGGCGACAACAAGGAGGCGATGGCAATGTCGGAGCGCAAGTACGAGATATTTCTCTTCTATCTGACCAAGCTGGATCCCAAGTCGAACCACATGTGGATGCAGAGCACGGCCGCGCTGGGGCGTGCCATCTCACGCCTTGTGATGCAGCGGGAGGTCGATCGCGAGGGAGACGCCAAGGACAGTCTATACCGCGTCGCGTTGTTTGCGTATCAGTCGTACTTGCGCGCCTACGCGGGCCTGCCAAGAGAAATTAAGTCGCTCTTCTTCGTCTCGCTGCACCTCGGCCACGTCGCACAGAGTTTCGGCATCGACAAGAGTCCATCGGAGATGCAGCGGGAGCTAAAGGTCTACATCCGCGAAGACCGCGTACTCGCCCGCGACAACCGCAAAGGCACCGTCACTAACTCACATGACGGGGAGGGACACAAAAAAAAGCGTCAGCGTGTGGAGCTGGACCATGAGGACCAATACCACAGCATGCTCACTCAGAAGCAGCGCAAGCTGACGCGTGATTGGGCCGAGAAGAGGCGCAAGGAGAGCACCAAAATTCGGCCGCTACAGTTCTCCGAATTCGACGCGTGAAGGGGGGGGGGAGGTGCGCAATGTATCGTCTGCAACACGGAGCGTGAAGGGTAGGCAATGCGGACGTCTGCCGTTTTTGTGCCTACACCGCCGACTTTGTAACTTCGAATAACCGTCCGTTTGCTAAAAGCTTATCCACTCCACCAGCCAATGGCGCAAATGTCAGCCCTCTCGGCAGCGCACCGTGGTGGTGCGGCCTGTGTGCTGTCGTACTACTTTTCTTTCTTTCGACCCACTTTTGGGGATGCTCGAAGAGGAAATGGGGAACAGAGAGAAAGGAGGCGTTCTTGTATGATCGTGGCTATCGCACGAGAACTTAACTGTATGCTGGCATGGATGTACGCTGTTTTCCCTGTGCGCTCCATGATTCCATACGTGAACAGACGGGCCAGTATGTTATGTTCAACTCATGCCGCTCCCTTTTCGTCATCCTCCGCCCTTCATTCGCTTTTCAATATCCTGCGGAGTCGCGTGCAGACCTCTAGTTGTTCTCTGGGGTTACCGTCCCCCTCTCGTTTTTTTCTCTTCTTTCCCACGTGCCGTGTTGTTGCCGTAGCACTTCTGTGGCACAAGCTCACCTCACGCGACAGGAGCACTTTTCGCCCAGTACAACTTCCTTTCTCGCGTTCACACCTCTTTGGCGTGGTGGTCACATCATGTTATTCTCAACCAATCTCTTTCTCGGAACGACCCTCATATCGCTCAATGCCATTAGCGTGTGGGACGCATACCTGGTGCTGCGCCAGCGCCGCGCCAATGAAGCCAAAGGCATGCCATTGTATTTTAAGAAGTATATCACTGACGAGGAGTTTGCGAAGTCGAAGGCGTACGCGAGTGAAAGGGGCACATTCAGCTTCCTTCAGCATGTAAAGGGGCTGGTGATGAGAAACGTTAGCATTTTGCTACGGCTTCCCGCGCGTCTGTACTACCTTGCTATGCAGTCCACTGGCTTCTCTGCCGGCTCCTTTTCTCACAACTACGCCGCCGCTGTAGTTGAGGATGTGATCTTCACCGTACTCGACATTCCCTTCTCTTACTACGAGAACTTCTACATCGAGAAGCGGCACGGATTTAATAAGATGACCAAAACCGAATTTGTGAAGGACATTCTGAAATCTCTGTTTCTCCGTGTCACGCTGCTCTACCCTATGCAGATCGCGCTCATCCAGTTTGTGGTGCGACGCTTCGGTGAGCGCTTTCCGTTGTACCTCTTCTCCGGAATGTCGGTGATTCTCGTCATTTTTCTCCTGGCAATGCCAACACTCATCCAGCCGCTGTTCAACAAGTTCACCCCGCTTGACACAGAGATGCTCCTGTACAAGAAGATTGCGCAGCTCAGCACAGAGCTGGGCTTCCCGCTGAAGAAGGTGTTCGTCGTCGATGGGAGCCGCCGCTCGCACCACAGCAATGCCTACTTCTACGGCTTCGGCAACAACAAGCGCATTGTCCTCTACGACACTATTCTGGAGCAACTGAAAGATGATGACGAGTCCATCATAGGAGTGCTTTGTCACGAGCTCGGCCATTGGAAGCACAGCCACATGTACATGATCACTGCCTTGATTCTTGGTCAGCTCATGCTGGTTTCCTACGGTGCACGCCTAGTCCTCTTCGACAAGAGGGTGTATGAGGCGTTTGGTTTCGGCGAGATGGATCCGGTAGTTGGACTCAGCATCTTCCTTGAGCCGTTCTACAGGACACTGAGTACACTATTTGGATACGGATTCTGCTCTATTTCGCGGCGCATCGAGTTCCAAGCGGATCGCTTTGCTGTGAAGCACAATCACGGTGAGAGCCTAAAGAGGGCCTTGTTAGTAATGGCTAAGGAAAACCGGACTGGCCTCACCTCGGATCCGCTGTACTCGGCGCTTCACTACACGCACCCGCCCCTGCTGGAGCGCTTGCAGGCGGTTGATGCGGAGCTCAAGAAGCAAGAATAGTGTCAAACGCTACCCGTGTTGGTACGCCTGAGCGCACTGCATTGTTCATTGTTAGGCATTTCCGCTCATTTGCCTCTTTCTCTTTTTTTTTTTAGTTGCTAGTGCGTGGCCATTTTGTGCTCAGCTGCCTCCTCGCGCTACTGTGACTCCGATCTTTTTTTTCTCCCCCTCTCCCCTTCTCTATTTTCTTCTTCACCTGCACTACGCCGCGCAAATGATCGATGAGAGGCAAAAAAAGTCGTTTCTGCAGCCCTTTCGGATGGACATTGCCGCTGTCGGTGAGAGCTTTGATACAGATGCGTTACCTCCTGTCTATTCGCATACACTATCGGATGCTCGTACGGCCGTACTGCCAACTGCCGCGCGACTGCTTTAGCGGAAGGAGTTATGCGCATCACGCGATGCAAGTGTGACTGCACAAGGTAAAGTGCAACATGCTGTCTGCCGTCGTACTCGTGCGTGGTATGACGAAGCATTGCGAGCACGTGCCTTCTGTGCTTCGTTGCGTTACTTCGTGCACCATGCCCACCCCAGCCTCTTGCGTATTCCTCCCCTCCCATGTTCATTTTCGTCGATTTGACCGAGCACACGCGCGGTGACTTTTTTCAGCACCTCACACGTAGCTTTCATCTTCACTGCATCCGCTACACTTTCGATGATACCGTTGCACCGTTTATTTCTCCTCTGACGCTTCGCACTCATGGACGGTCAAGCCCCCTTTTTAGTGATTCCGACGAAGCGGGGCGCAGTTCCTACGTTGACACCTGCGCAGGTGAACGCCATTCTGGATCCATCGGAGCGAATCCTCTCCACTAGCGTATTCGAGGCGATAGACTTCGTGAAGCCGTGCCTAGAGGCAGGGCTGCCAATGAGCGCGTACTGCGGTATGAGTGGGTACAGGACTGTGCTCACACTGCGCTCGTCTTTCCACGGCCCGCACGCAAGTGCATTCTCCACAGACTCCACGGTTGCCGGCGACAGTGAAAAAGGCCGCGCCGTGGTTTCCTTTGAGAAATGGCGCGAAGTGGTGAAGGCAACGCAGCCCACCTTGGTGGTGGTTGTACACGAATCTGTTCCTCTTTGCGAGCCACTGAGCAAGCGGCGACGTGTTGCCACGACTCGCTCGGAGATGTGGCTGGCTAAAACCGAAGAGGCGTCAGACCTGGGGTGCACGATTCTGCCGTCCATCTCGGTTGCTGGTACCCACGATAGTGGGTACATTGACGCCGTGCCCCGCGGGGAGAACAGCTACGAGTTTTTCCAAACGCTTCAGGCACTTCACCTATCACCGAAAAAGTGTACAATGTGCGTTGCACCCCACATTCCTGCACTGCTTGCCGCGATGGTGAGCAATGTGTCGCTGATAGAGTGCCCAGTTCCGTGGGCACTCGCCGAAAAAGGTGTAGCGCTGCTTCTTCCTGTGAAGGAGGCGACAGGGACGACCCCACAACCCGTTGTACCCCTTCTGGACTTAAATGACAACGTGTTCGCCCTTGATATCAACCCTATCGATGAAGGGTGCGGCTGCTTCACCTGCAAGCGACACTGTCGCGCCTACCTGCACCATCTTCTGACTGTGCAAGAAATGAACAGCAACATTCTCTTGGTCATGCATAATCTTACGCAGGTAGTCCACCTCGTGCGAACCTACAGGTGTGCCGACGCGCCTGCGCGTGAGGCTCTTGTGAGTCGCGTTGCTTCCGCCCTTTGACAGGATGACGCTGGCGTGCGCGTGCGTGATGATGGGAAGAAACACTCTTGTGAGATCCCTTGTGCGGTGTGTGCCTGCGTGTGTGTATGTGTGTCGCTGTTCTCACCATCCGCAGCAAACAGAGGAACAGCCAAAGCGGAAAAGGAGGTAAAAAAAGACTGAGGCTTCCCAGCTGAATCTCAGAGAATAAGTGAGAGCTTCGGCGACGTCTCTACCTCTTCTTACCACCACTATCATTGATGTGCACAGGAGTCTGCTGATAATGAGGGAACGGAAACGCGAGCGACGTTTCATGTTTCAGCGTTATTGCTTGCAGGCTCAGGTGAATGTAAAGACGCCGGAGGAAAGAGACGAGTACGCTGATCGTCTTTTCGTCTGTCCTCAGCACTGACTCACTCCCTCGATTTCAATGGGTATTCTGCCTGTCACTTCCCCCGCGTGCTTTACCACCTTGAACTTCATTTTTGTTGTCCTTGCCGGTTCCGCCGACCCACAAAGCCCCAGAAGCGAATGACAAACAGTACAACCGCACGACGCTAACAAAAAAGGGAGAAACGGCGGCAGAGGAGGAGGTGAATGCTCGGTACACCGTCTCTCTCTCCCCCACCACAGGCACAGAGTCTCAGTTGTGCGCACGTAGAAAGATGTAGCATTCATAGAGACGCAGGCCACCCGTACATATCCGCAAAGACACACCCACACCCACGTACGCATAGAGGCACGTCACTCTTCCATCCACCATTTCTCCTATTTGAACTGACGTCCTTGTCCTTTTCTGTTGTGAACCATTGCGGTTCATCTCGCGCGTCCCCATCGCAAAGAGAGAGAGACCGAAGCCGCTCTTGTCGCAGTGTCGTGCCAGAAGCTCGACTATTGGCACCTTGCTGGTGATGATTGTTTGTGCTGTTGGTGTGGCAAACCGGTTTAACACGGACTGTGACGCTCTTGGCTTTGTACTAGATGTCGTAGGCCGCAGCTGTCCGGTGTGCCCGGCACACGCTCGCTGAGTGTGGAGGGACGTGCGTGTGCGATGTGGGGTACGCGTTGCATGTGGATGGCAGCACTCGTGCGTGGACTGCGCTGGCCAGAAAAGGATGCTGAGTGACGCGGGCGCTGTCAACGCATCCGCGTACTGTCTCCCTTGAGGAGGAGACCGCCAGCTGGCTTTCTTGGTCGGTGCCACGTACGACAAAGACGCGCGAACATGTGTGTGCGCTCCAGGGAGCGTCTTGGCGCAGCTCGTTGGTACACTTGTGCTGAAGGCAACCATGTGTGGCCCATGCGCATCCTCAGCATGCGTGACCTTCTCCTTTCCGTACGCACTCGACGCGTGCAGTGGCGAGTGCCGTTGTACCGGCGGCTTCACGATGCTCTACGATGGCTCCTGTGTGCCCGCTATGGCGTACCAATCGATGGTCGCGGCTGTCGCAGGTACGTAGGCAGTCCTATCTCCGCCGAACATCGTCAACAGCGGCACAACTGGGTCTCAGACTACGACTTTTCCTGTGCAGGCATACTCGATCGGCGCCGCCGTGCTGTGCGGCCGCGGCAACAGCACTGTGTGCAATCTGCTGGCAAACCTATGTGTCACGCTGAATTACGAAGTCACCGCCATGCCCTATGCGCTGTGCCAGCGCATCAAGCAGAGCACGTCGTGCGATGCGTCGCGGTGCGAGACAGTGGACGGACTTCCATGGTTGTCTTACACCCGCCGTACCGCGGAAGTCTTGAGCAGCGCAGCGACAAAGATTCGCACCTCGGCTAGCCAAGAGCTGCGGTTTGTCGTGTCGGCGTTTGACCTGTACGGCAACTGGCTCAGGTATCAGTCCTTGGCGAGCCAACTCAACCCGTGCTTTCTTGTGAACACAGAGCTGCAGTCGTTTTTCGCTACTGGTGACACACGTGCCACATCGTGCCATATCAACCGGCATTGGTTCCTTCGCGCACACAGCACCCTCTTCTGTGAGGTTTACCTGCGACACCCTTCGAACGCGTCACGGCTGCTGCCTGTGCCCCTGCTTGCCGACTACTCCAACTACAGCTTCGGACAGGCGACGTTCCACAACCCGTGGCTGTACCGCAGCAGTGCCGCTGCCTTCAACGGCGTCCTGGCCGAAGGTGGTTTCTGAAGGCGGGTCAACGCCTACGACAATGTGGGCGGCAGCGGCAACTCACGGCCTCGTTCGCTACCCATCTATGTCACAGCGCTACGCAGCGTCCATCTTGTGCTCGGGACTGACCACCACGATGATCGCTACGTTACAATTCCGCTTGTCGTCCACCAATACGGGTCAAAAATGGTGCTCACAATGGCTGCTGCGGGAGCCGCCGACGACCTCGAAACAGTGCGGCAAGCGCCGCTCAACGCCAGTGGTCAGGCCGACTACGCACTCCGCTGCGAGATGCATTCCTGCTACTTGGCCAGCACCGATTCTGTAAGTGACGAACTGGAGACTACGCTTACCAATCCGTGCGTTTTGTGCTTTATCTCGGCGGGGGTAGGCACGTATGACTGGATGCGATGACGACAGTATCTCGTTTTTAACTAGCTCCCGGCTCTGCTATTCTTTGTCCACTTGCGCGGCCACCTCAACAACGTGCTCTTCATCGTTGTCGCCGTTGTATCGTGGTACATCTTTATCGCGTATAAGAGCCAGTCAACTTTGTCGCGTACCATGCGACTAAGTGACGTGTACGTGAACGCGATGCTGTACGCAGCTGTCACAGCAAATCGGTTTGCAGTGCTGTACCGGCTGGACGAGCATTGTAACGCGGACTACTTTGCCATCGACTGGCAGCGATCCAAGGGGCAGCTGCTCCGCGAAAACAAGATTGTGCCGGTGGGCATGTGGCGCTCCACATTCGTGGCGAACGGGCTACACGAGATGCAGACACCGCGTTACTGGCGGCCACTGTTCACCATTGGCGGTTATTCTCCTCTTTCTGGTTCTTCTAGATTACCAGAACATGTCAGCCGGCGTCCCGCGCGGGAAGCGGCAGGTGGGCGGCATGACCACCTCGTTCGACACCCTCCGCGTTGCGATCGATACATTCTTCTGGGTGGCTGTGGCGCTGGTCATGTACTTGTTGGAGTACCAGATATACTATCGCTTTGTTGTTGTGCACCTTCTACAGGTGTTCGTCGACCTGTGCTCCGTGTCGAACATCTCCATCATGATCCTCTTAGAACAGTAGTGGGGCTTCTACATCCATGGCGAGTCCATTCACGCTCACGCCGAGGTGAGTGTGGAGGAGTTTCAGAACCATCTCTTTCTGGAGGCGCAGGAAAACCTGCCGGTACGTGGCTTGGGGGGCCAGAGCAAATGCAAGTCTTTTGAAGTATATTTTTCGGGCCGTACACCCGCCAGTATCTTTACCTGTGGTATATGGAGATGCATCTCGAGCACCAGCGTTCACTTGGGAAGCACAAGGGGGTCATCAACCCAGTCAAGTGGCATTTCCTCCGTTTTCTCCTTGGCTTTTTTTGAAAACAACGCGTCTACCCACAGACCGCCTTGGCCATTCGCGACCGCATTAACAACGCCTTCTAGCAAAGTGTGCGACACACGAAGAGCAAGCTTCTGGTGAAGTTTGTACTGCGAAATTCGCTTTTTTTTTCGCCAAGCGTGATGTACATGAACGGGCCCCAGCGCGGCGATCCTGGCAGCAAGGACCTCTGCTTCATTGGCGGCGCTCACTCCTACGACCACGCGCTTCTATGCAGGCTTGACTTTGATCTTTTTGTGCTCTGTGCAGCCCTGTTTGCTCCGATCGATGCGTCGCTGCACAACTTCTACGCCACCATGATGCTCGCTTTCGGGGTGGAGATTCTCGTTCATTTTTATCGCACCCGTGAGGGGTTCGTCAACTTGAGTCAGAAGACGAGGACTGATGAGCAATTTTTTATTTAGATGCGCACTCACACCCGCACTGTCTTGTCTTTTCTTTCGAATTGGAATCCCTTTTCTTGATTCTCGTGCTGCTCCATGTTTGGTTTCCATCCTTCTGGTGTGCTCTTCTGAATGACCGGTGCGCCAACCTGTCGAGGTTCTGATGACCCTTTGGGTGTCTCTTCGCATGCGCATGACGTCCCTATGCTCTTCAAGCAGCTTTTGATGGCGTCTCTGCGCCTTCTGCGTGTTATGGTGTGCTGCCGACCTTAGCAAAGCCTCCACTACCCAGCTCTACTTCTATTCTCTCCTTTGCTCATCTACACGTACTTCTCTTGCCCTCACCCTTTAGAATTGCGGCGAGTCGTGAAGGGCCCAGAAGCAGCGAGAGAGGCCCAAGCTGTACGATCGCTTCACACGCACCTGTGTACAGACATGCGCACTTAGGTGCACAGATAACGGAGGGGCACAGGAAAGACTGGTAAAACAAACAAACAAAATCGTCACCCTCACTCTGTTTGCCAACCTATTGGCAATGCCAGCTAAGAAAGTGCAGGCAGGCATCTACCCCCCCCCCCCCCCCCCTTTCACTACTACCCAGCATTCTCTCTTCGCCACGGCTCCTTCACTGATGGCAAGCTCTTCCTTGCGCAAGACTTACGCTCCTCGCCACTGTCTTCTCGCCGCCTTCCGCCCTTCCTTCCCTTCTAATCTGTTCGCTTCGATAGTGTCCGGGGAGACAGCATCAGCCACCCACCCGCTCGGCCCCTTCCTTGCCGACTTTCCCCACGTTCTTCGCCTTTGGCGAATGAGGCGACTCTCACGTACCGCCCTGCTCAGCGCCGCTTCGCGCGCGTCCGTGACGCGCAGCGGGAATGGTTCGCGCTGTCGTGCTACCTCGTTCGCTCTTGTTGACTGCGCGGCACCGTTGGGCGTGACGCAGCAGCGGTGGGCCTCGACTTTCCACGGAGCTTCAGACGAGGCTGGGAAGCAAACCCACCACTCCTCACCCACCTCCGCTGGTCGACGCGACCCCTTCCTTGGTGTTGTGCAGGTTACCTCCAAGAACATAACAACCGAAATGGAGTCAAAGACGCCTTTGTTTTTGTACTTCATGGTCCCTAACCACCCCGAAGTGAAGCAGTACACGGACCTGCTATGCCACCAGGTGGATCAGGCGAATCGCCGCCTCAAGGGCGACAACTTTGGCGAACTCTATCAGGAATTCGGAAAGGACGCAGGGCTGGCAATCAAACTGGGCATGGTGGACTGCCTACAGGAACCGGGGCTAATGGCCAAGTTTCACATTGATCCACGGATGTTTCCATTCATCTACTTTGTGCGTAACAAGGTGTTCTGCGACAAGTTGGTCGGCATTGTCTCCGAGTCGCATATCAAAGAGGCTGTGGAGGCCTTCATCGACTACGCAAAGCAGGAGTCCAAGAACGAGTCCGAGGGGAGGTCCTTATTTCAGCAGGTGAAGCGGCAGGACAACGACGAGGAGAACGCCATGACTCTCATCGCCGCGGCCCACAGCAAGATGCAGGCCGGCGAGCCCGCCAAAGGCAAACAGCTGTTTGAGAAGGCCCTCCGCATGTCACTCGAGGACATCGAGATCGTGAAGCAGCGCTACGGTGTACCACACAAAAAGATGACGCCCGAACTGTGGGCAAAGCTGAAGCGTGAGCCCTGCTACAACTCGGCGCCAGAGGCTCTGTGCGGGCTTGCGATGTGCGCCATGGCGTCCAAGCAGCGAGACGAGGCGTTCCGCCTCGCTGCACAGGTGCGCGAGGAGTTTCCGTTTGCGCCACAGGACATGCGCAGCGTCGCGGAGGCCGTTGTGCGCATCGAGCTCATTCAGCTCGTCGACTACGACCCCGACACGGACAACTACATGCGACTTCTCAAGTTCGACGAGCTGGTGAACGAGCCCGCTCAGTTCTACAGGCATCATCTGAAGCGTGCTGTCGCTTTTTACGTTGAGGGCGTGGCTGGACAGGCAATTGAGGAGTGCCTTCGTCTTATCCGCGCGGAACCGAAGCTGCTTGCCGCTCTCAAGGAGAACGGGATCGTACCCAAGGACCTCCGGCTAGGACCAGTCGCAGTCACACCTGCGCGGCAGGTCCTTCAAGGCATCTTTGAGGCGCTGGGTCCAACCAACGAGCACGTGCAGAAGGGTCGCAAGCTGCTTCAGTTGTATGTCTAGTTCGTCATGGGGAGCGCCTGTGAAGCTCACGATTACAGTACTAGAGAATCATGCGCCAGTAACGACAAACAAACGAGCGGCGCCTTGCAGTGCTGCGTTTCCACACGGAGCACGCGTTGCGCAGCAACGGCAAAGCACCACCACGGTGTTTGTTTTTTGATGTGTGGGGGTGCCGCACTTCTTTCGCTCAGCCGGACATGCGTGCGTAGTCACTGTCTGCTCCTATCGTTCATCCTCGTCCTCCCTTCTGGCTCTTTGGTGATTCGTCACATCAACAACGCACAGACAGACAATGGTGCCGGCAGCCCCGCTCCGCCACAATGACAACTCCAAGAAAGGACTGCCGTGGAGCCTGCTGCTCCTTACCTGGGCTCAACAAGGACGGGGTCGTTCTTGCGAACCGTTGCGGCTGCTAGCGATCGTGATAAGCTTAACGCTTCGCAGAGACACTGGGTTCCTACAGCAGAGCCGCGCGTTTCCCTCTTCATGCTGTGCCCCCTACTCATCCCCCTCCCCCATCGTGCCTGTGGATGTGCAGGCCGCCTTGCCTCTACTTCTTCTTAGCCAATCATCTGATACAGTGCACTCAGCACAGACATGTGCGCACATTGAACCTCTGCATGGACAATACAACCTTCCTTCACCAGTTGTAAAGGCAGTACTTGGTAGCTAACACACTATGCACACTTCTCCTCGTGACACAACGTCGCTGCGCTACGAGCCTTCAGTGTGTCTCATAGAGCTGTGCTGGAACGGTAAAAGGCGGTGCCAACCCTGTCCGCAACTCCGTGAAGGTGCTGCAGTAAGTGGCCAAAGTAGTACTCGTTTCTTCAGCTCTTGGAGGAGGCC
Organism: Leishmania braziliensis MHOM/BR/75/M2904; assembly: GCF_000002845.2. NCBI lineage: Eukaryota > Euglenozoa > Kinetoplastea > Trypanosomatida > Trypanosomatidae > Leishmania > Leishmania braziliensis. The sequence continues at coordinate 7,798 of NC_009319.2, read as the reverse complement.
CCTTTCGACGCAAGGCTTTCATCTTTCACGCTGCGTCCTCGCTGAGACTCGCAAAATGCAAGCCCGTGCTTGTGACCCACTGCTCTAACCCCTCCCTCGATCTCCACAACAAGGTGCCCGCGCTCCCGTTTCTCAGCAATACGAGCTACCGTAAGGAACGTTTCCCATTTCCCATTATGTTTTGATCCGTCATAACTACTCAACGGTAAAGGGCGCGGACTTGAAAAGGGGTCACGCTGGTCCCGCCGACCGCGGCACTGCGACGTACCCCCATGTCTTGCCCCGCTTACGTTTCAGCGCCGACATCACCAAAGGATGCACCAACGCTCCCAGCAGTCGTCGCGGATACCAGTAGCTTAGGAAACCTTGACGGATAAGCGCCGTGAACCATACTGCAGCGCGTACACGTCATCACCTTTGTATTATTCGGTTGGTTAGCTGCCCGTTAGGGTTAGGGTCCACGGGTGAGGGTCCACGGGTTAGGGTTAGGGTTAGGGTTAGGGTTAGGGTTAGGGTTAGGGTTCCATTGGCGGCGTGTAAAACCACAAAGGCAATCGAATGGCACTTGACCTTATAGGGGGGGGGGGTGGTGGTGGTTGGTGGGATGTGGTGTTGGATCTGGGAAATTTGCCCTATAGCTGAATCGGTTTCTTGTATCCGTGGAAAAGGAATCCTGAGTGAGTGTGTGTGTCTCGGAAACCGACTCCTCACTTCCACTTGTGATGTGTGACCGTCTGTGTACCATAATGTTTCCCGATTGGAAATTATGGCCACAGGTCGGCAAATATGTACTCTTGCATCTGTTTCTATGGATTCTTACTTTACTGTTGTCCCTCTATCTCTTCTCCAAATGTATATAGTAATCACACTAAGTGGAGTTCATGCGGCCAGCGACGGAAAAACGCCCACCCACCCAACCCTAGACATGAATCTCTCGGATGTCCGGAACGGACCGGAAGGCCACAGAACGGCGGACCGGTTTCCCTCCGCGGATGTGTGTGTGTGCTCCGGGAACCGCGGGAGGGTGCGGGTGCCGACCACGGCGTGGAAGAACCGCAAGTTGAGCCTACCAACGCAGGAGGCGAGTTGTATTTTTGCGAGTTGTATTTTTGCGAGTTGTATTTTTTCGTAACATGAATGGCTTTCGTTTCAGGTAAATTTTGAAGTGATTTCTCATTTTTAATTTCTCATTTTTTAATCATTGGTTCATTGTCTCTTGTTTTTCCTTCCTGATGGCAGGCGCCTGGCGCTAAGCTGTTTTCTCCCTTCCCTGAGAATGGACCCTAACGGTCTTCACCCGGGGACTCGTCCCCGAAGGCGCACGAGATGCACCGTTTTCAAACAGGGTCTCGGCCCTCGTTTTACGCGGATGTCGGACCCAGCGTCGCCCCGAGACTCGGAGTTGGCGAGGTGAAACCTTGAACCGCGACGAGCCAGGTGCGGGAACGGGTTTGGACAGCACAGACCCTCGCGGACGACACGATTGGAAGCGAGTGGGCGCGCCCATCATCCACCCAGTTCCCCTTTCTTTTCAGCCCACCCTGTTTTTTTTTTACTTTTGTGCGTTTGTAGTTTTGACTTTGTAGTTTCCTCTGCGACATGGGTTCCCGATTGTTCCCAGCGATCCCTTCGGGTTCTGTAGCTTCCGTTTTTGTAGATTTGGCGACCGCAGCGCCGCCGGGATTCGTGTACGTGCGTCCCTGCGTGCCCCGCTGGTGCTGGCGCTTGTAGCTTGATTGTTTTTTCGGCGGCTGACCGACTCGTTTCCTTTCTTCTGGCGACTCCCCGCATGTCCGTTTGGCATGCCGCCCTCTGACCGTAATGAATGGGCACCCGGTGGGGGAGGCTTCCCCGGTACCGGTGCCAAGCCATAAGAAAAAGCACACAAAAGAAGTCCAAGACGACTTGATGTGCTCCTCACGCGACCGAGCGCGGTAGAGGGGACCGGCGGCATAATCATGACGCGGCGCCGCGGTCGTGGTTGCGTGCCTGCCTTGCCGCTTCCCAATGGGGTCGCGAAGACTCTCTCCATACCCATCTGCCTTCCACAAATCTTTCTCCCTTCTCGCCCTTTACTTGTCTTCAAGAAATCATATCTTCGCGAGCACCCTATCACACAGGACGGTGGCATTAGGGTTAGGGTTAGGGTTAGGGTTAGGGTTAGGGTTAGGGTTAGGGTTAGGGTTAGGGTTAGGGTTAGGGTTAGGGTTAGGGTTAGGGTTAGGGTTAGGGTTAGGGTTAGGGTTAGGGTTAGGGTTAGGGTTAGGGTTAGGGTTAGGGTTAGGGTTAGGGTTAGGGTTAGGGTTAGGGTTAGGGTTAGGGTTAGGGTTAGGGTTAGGGTTAGGGTTAGGGTTAGGGTTAGGGTTAGGGTTAGGGTTAGGGTTAGGGTTAGGGTTAGGGTTAGGGTTAGGGTTAGGGTTAGGGTTAGGGTTAGGGTTAGGGTTAGGGTTAGGGTTAGGGTTAGGGTTAGGGTTAGGGTTAGGGTTAGGGTTAGGGTTAGGGTTAGGGTTAGGGTTAGGGTTAGGGTTAGGGTTAGGGTTAGGGTTAGGGTTAGGGTTAGGGTTAGGGTTAGGGTTAGGGTTAGGGTTAGGGTTAGGGTTAGGGTTAGGGTTAGGGTTAGGGTTAGGGTTAGGGTTAGGGTTAGGGTTAGGGTTAGGGTTAGGGTTAGGGTTAGGGTTAGGGTTAGGGTTAGGGTTACGGGTTAGGGTTAGGGTTAGGGTTAGGGTTAGGGTTAGGGTTAGGGTTAGGGTTAGGGCTAGGGGGCAAGGTCCGGCTCCCCTCGGAGGTTTAGGGTGAGGATCAGATCTAGGCGCCGTCCTAGGGGCGCCGCTATTAACATAGCGGACACCACATGTGCCGGAGGAACGGCACGCCAAACGGTTCAACCCGGTGAACCTCCAGCGACCCTGTCGCGTCCACCCCGAAGTGTCGCGAGTAGGCGTCCGCCGGATTCCGCGCACCCTCTACGTAGAAAAAGACTACGTCGATCCCTCTGTTGTACCAGAGGTCGTAGGTGTACTCGAAAAGTTTGTTCAAGGCGTAGCCTCTGCCAATGCCGCCGAAACCGTTCAGGTGTTTCTGCGCAATGACAATCGCACGGTGGTCCGTGGCAAGCGCGATTCGCGCTCCGTTGGGCACCCTGTGGTGCTCCACCAGGTGTCGCAGCATTAGTTGAGCCGCGCGTGGTTCCGCGTGTGCCGAGTACCGCGCCTGGAAGCGGTCCGCCTGCAGGTCTGGGTCCTCGAACCGGCCTCCCGACCGGACGCGGCGACGCAGCTGGTACTGGCGCAGTTTTTCGAGGACGCGTTCCGCCTCGCCGTCGTCGCCGCCGAGTTGCCGTTCCAGGTCCTCGGTCCAGCGCTGCCGATAGGTCCACATTTCTGTGGCGCCCGCGTCGCGGAGGTGAAGTACAGCACCCCACCCTTCCAGCGACGCGTCGGTGAAGGCCACCGCGTCATAGGTCGCCTCGTCCGTCGTTGGGTGTCTCTCGTCCGAGATTTTCCACCACGGATTCTGCACCAGTGCGCCGCCGATCTCCTGCAGCGACCGCGCCACGGAGGAGTCGATGTACGGCACCGCGTCGTCCCAGTCGTACCCGCGGAACGTCAGCCGGTATAGGCCTCGGTAGGCTCTCAGCAGCTTGAATGCCCGTGCGGGGTTCATTTGCGTGGTGTGGAGCGCGAAGAAGATCAGCGAGATCAGCGAGGCCAGGCTGCGTATGGTGTGGCTGGTCTTTTGGAGCGCAAGCTTCAGCTTCGCCACCGTCTTCACCGAGTTGCGGATCAGCCGCTCTCGGCCATTCCATGTGTATTCTTCACCGAGAAAAACGGTGTTGGCACTCGCCAGCTGCAGGATTTCCTCGTCCGACATCGCCTCCAGCTCGTCCCGGTTGGGTGACGTCATCAGGTTCGCCGCCTTGATGCGTGCGACGACCGTGCGCACCGCGAGCACAAACTCACGCTCCTGACCTTCGCGTGCGGCCACGAGAATGTTGTCGATGAGCGTGGTGATGGTGACGGGCGTGTCGATGTCGACAATCGTCCACGTCACCGCCTGGCCGACGGCAACGCTCCATCGCGCGCCGGTCGGGAGAGTACGAAGGCGGTAGTATCGCCCGTCATGCCTGGCTCGAAAAACGAACTTGTTACGGAGTGTCGCCGCGATCGGGATAGCGTCGTAATAAGCTTCGAAGTCGATCTGTAGCATGTAACGGGCGTATCGCAGCCGCTGTCGTCTTCCGAGGCGCGTGTCGTAGTGGACGCGCGGGACGTGATGTTTGGGGATCACGCGGTTCAGCAGGGGCTCCGTGATGAGGCGTCGTCGTCCTTTCAGCTCCGGCACCGTGAAGACGTTCACGCCGTGCATGCCCTCTGGCAATTGCACCTGGGCGCCGATGTCGCTGATCGGGCACGGTTCAAACTTGCCCATCTCGACCGCCTGTTGGATCTCCGCCGTTGTGAGCACGCACTTTTTGATGGTCCTCGACGTCCGCAACCCATCGTAGAAGGAGGGATCCAGAAAGCACTGGATTCGCTGGAGAAACCGCTTCGTTGAGGCGCGTTTTGTCGGCATCGCGAGCACGGTATCCATGTCCAGTGGTGTGTTCCGTTTCAGGTGCAGCGGCCACTGCTTCACGAGTGCCGGTCGCTCCGTCAGCACTTGGATGAAACCGGACATCTGGTCCACCATGGCCGACACCTCCTGTGGTGCGATTCCGAGATTCGCGCACGATGACTCTTGCGATCGGAAACGGAACACGCAAGCCGCAGCCTCTAGAGGGTCTGGAATAGCGCTCTTCCGGCGTTGTCCCTTGCGGTCTCGGCCTCCACCGTAGGCTGCTGGCCATACCCAAGATAGCGCAGCAGCGTGGCCTGCTTCGCGTGCCCGGAAATCATCAACAGGTCCTTCAACGGGACACCCGCTTCCGCCATACAACGGAGCGCGCCTTTCCGGATCGAGGGCAGCTGTGCACCTCGCATCTCTGTTCGCACCTCCTGGGCGATCAGCGCCCGCAGCTCCTCCACGTGTGGTGCAAAGAGCTCCTCGGATGGTTTCTTCTGGACCAGCATCTCCTGCAGTGTCGCTGCGAGGTCCCTCGTCAGCATCGACGGGACCGGGTACGGGCCACGTGTTTTGGCACCCTTTCCCTTGCGGATCGTCAGCGTGACCTTCACGTATGTATCCGTCGATGTTCCCGGGAAAAGCGTCACGTCCTTCGCTCGCAGCGTGGAAATGTCGCACGCTCGCGCTGCGAATCCCCACATCATGGCGAGGAACAGCGCGGCGCGTGGATGGCCTAAGCGGAGCCGTTTGGAGATCCTCTCGACCTGTTGACGCGAAACGAAGGGAGGCGCATCCGGCACCGACTCCTTCATGTAGCGCTGCACCGTGCCAAAAGCGCTTCGCCACTCGGGATCGTCCTGAAGGCGAATACCCCGCGCCTGCGTCGAGTAGAGCGGCAGGTCTCGCAGCGCACCCGCCACCGCGGCAAAGGCCTTCGCGGTGGTTGCCCACTTCCATTTGCGGGCCCTTGCGGTCGACAGAATCAAGTCGATGCATGCCGCCGGAAAGCGCATGAGCATCTGTTCCGAGTTCATGGACTTGATTCGCGTTAACCATCGCAAGTGGTGTGCGCGAGTGTCGGGCCGCACAAGACTCCATGCCAGCTGTGAGATGTGTGGCGGTTTCGCGGCGAAGAGGAACCAGTTTCTCGGGCAGACCTCTGCCTCTTCTTTTTGCGAAAGAGGCCTGCCCTGCATGTTTAAAGGATTGGAGCGGAGGCTTTCGAGAGCGCGCATTGCCTCTGTCGAGATGTTCGCGTCGACGTCCGCATATCCATCACCTTTCTGGTTTCCTGGAGTCCTGTACGTCACGCCGTCCTCCTCGTCCTCTTGGAGCGGGTCCCTTCCGGCGCCGTCGCCTGGCCATCTTTTTCTCTTCACCAGGCGCGGCCGTTGACTATCGGACGGATCCTGGTGTGCCTCTGATGCCGCACTTCGCGGAAGAGGAATGTATCGTAACGCGTGACGTGGGGCACGCTGTCTCTTCGACGATTGGTAGTGCGTCCACGTCGCTGGAACGTAGACTCCCACCGTTGCCTCCGAGGCGTCCTTTGTGAGAACGTAATGACTCGGATAGCGCACGCCATTCATATCTGCCGGCGCCTCACGGAGACATGCTCCTAGCAGAAACCTGTATCCTTTAATCACGTCGTATAATGTCGGTAACGACGGTCCACGGACAAGGTACAGTTCGTCGATTGAGGAGTCGAGGGTCACCTCCTCGCTTCGGTGTTCTTCTCGAAGAATCACCCCATTCGGGTCGGTCGGTGAGGCATCGACCATGTGGATCTTCTTTCGGAGAAGCTTCAGCATCTCTTGGACGCTGTAAGGCTGCAGTGGTGTCAGCTTGTGCCTCACGCGTTGCTGTCCCACCGCTGTGTCGGTCAGACCGTGTGCCACACCATCGCCGACTCGCGCCAGAGCCGTCGCAGCCCACAGGTGATCCAGGACTGCTTCGTACACCTTTCTGGCATGTTTGTTCGCCTCCGCGAGGGTGATTTCTGTCCACTCAGAAATGCATTTCCCATGCTGAACGTGTGGTGACACGTTCGTCGGGATAATGCCTTCTGAGCTCACCGTGGCGTCGTTTGGCGCATGCTCAGGCGTACGTGTGACGGAGTTTTTCTTCCTCCACGGGAGGTCGATCACCGGCAGATCCTCATCCTCGGATGGAAATTCGCTCGAGTTTAAAGAGCGTGTTTTGTTTCCATTCCTACCTGAGGAAGTCGCTGGTGTTCTCCTGTCACTTTTCCTCGCGGCTTTTCGCCGTGGGAGTGGAGCATCCATTGCGGATCTCTCCGGACGTTTACGAGAAGGTGTTTTTGACGCGGGTGCAGGCGTCTGTGGCTTGCGCTTTGTGCGATCAGCCCGGTCCATCTTTTTGCGCACTGTTTCCTCCTTTTTCTTTTGTCGAGGAGGTGGCTGTGGAGCACGTGCTTTCGGCTGGTTTGCGCGCCTGGAATCCCGTTTCGGGTTCGTGGATTTCGTTGCGCGCCTTTCGCCACCACCCAAGTGGAAAGTGTCTTCACGGACCACCGTGGTTTTCTTCAACCACGGTTTGTGCTCGATTTCGTTGTAGAAGAAATCTTTCCGTGACACCGGGTGGTTCGTCAGAATTTTCCTCATTTTTTCGAGGAAATATTCGCGTGGCGGGTGGTGTTTCGACGCCGCGTACAGCAGGCGCCGCATGCACTTTGCCATGTCGTGGCTATGGTCGATTTGTATGTCCAGATGAACGCCGAAAAATACGGCAGACATATACAAACCGCAGTCGTCGCTATAGCGTTCCTGACGTGGTGAAAATTCATTCACCAAACGCAAAGCTGGCCAGACCATTTTGAAGTGCTTACGCAGTTTTTCTTCCACTATGGGAGAAGGTGCGGAGTCCAGGATGCTCAGCTGTATTTCTGCTGAGTCCCGCGTCCCTTTCTCCAAAAGCCCTGCGATCCAGTGCTTCATAATGAAGATGGGGAAAAACACTACGCCGTGACGGTGCACCTTTGCCGCGAGCTGCTGCGCGCGTTTCCAATCAAGGTGCACCATCGTGTCCGACGGAACGATCCGTTTCTTTGGAAGGTATGCGTTGTAAATGGCATCGAGTTCCATATTCGATGTCTTACCTACGCGCATGTCACCTCCCCACATTTCTTTTGCAAATGATCTTGCGACACCGAATGTGGTTTGCCTCTTGTGCGCAGTGGCCTCCTGCGAAACGTCGGCTGTGGCTCCGTCGGGCG
>NC_009318.2:986732-992961 GCF_000002845.2 Leishmania braziliensis MHOM/BR/75/M2904 | reverse complement strand
TGAACCCTCTCACCTCCATAAGGCGGCAGGACTGCAAAATGCAGTGTCATGCGCTCGCCCGACACCGCATTTTGCGTACAATTTCGCACTTGCGCAGGCCACGCCCGTCACATCTCTTAGAGCATCGGAACCACCCAAACCACCCCTGTGCGTCTCCCGGAGACTTTTCAGTTTCCGATGACATCGGAGGATGCAGAGGGCTTGCACGCTTTCACGCTGTCCATGGAGATGTTCGCCAACGAAACGAAGTTGCTCATGATGAGCATTGGTGTTATGCTTGACAACGTACGCTCTAAGCTGTGAAAAGGGACGACCAGCAGGTGAGGGATGAAGGGAGACGGTCACTGCGGGACACCGGTGCTCTTCGCTCCCCTCACTTCTCCTCAGCCTGCGCCCGCCCATCTTTCCATCTAAAGAAGAAACCCCATAAGAAGAGTCGACAAGGAATGGTGGCGGCAAGCAAGAGGAGAAGAAAAGAGGGAACGCTGCAAGAGGAGCCGCACGCGGCTCTGTGCCGACTCGGAAACGCCAGCATTATACACACAGAGACGAAAAAAACGTGCTTAGTCTGCGAGCAGCACACAGGGAAAGGCGCAGAGCTGGAGGGGCTGGGGGGCTGAGGGATGGCATCTTGGTGTGTGGCGTCGCCACTCTCTCGATCACTTTCGTCATGCTGTGCCACCTTTTTTCCCCTCATTTTCTTTTTTTCGCCGCCGCTTCCTTTGCGAATGGGGGGTGGGTGGGGGAAGCGACCTTTGTTTGTGCCCCACACCCCGCATTCTTCCAGCATGAAGCACGTGTTACTTTTCTGTTTCTTCTTCTGCACTGTTTTCCCTTTTCTGCTTTGGCTTGTATGCCTGTGGGCATGTGCAGAGTGAGCCTCTTTTTTCTTCCCTTTCTGTCTCTCTGTGTGCGCGCTTTTAAGCGTGTTTGCGGTGTTTTGTGCCTCTGTGTGACTGTGTGCCAAACGAGAGCCTCCACCCTCGCCCCTAAAGAACTTTACGTTGCGCGGAAAAGCGGACGGGATGAGCGACAAGTGAATCGAGGAAGACAGAGAGGCATTCATAAGCCGAAATCACAAGACCATAGAGGCAAACCACTAATCTTAACCGTGAAGCAAAGGCTAACCCTAACCCTAACCCTAACCCTAACCCTAACCCTAACCCTAACCCTAACCCTAACCCTAACCCTAACCCTAACCCTAACCCTAACCCTAACCCTAACCCTAACCCTAACCCTAACCCTAACCCTAACCCTAACCCTAACCCTAACCCTAACCCTAACCCTAACCCTAACCCTAACCCTAACCCTAACCCTAACCCTAACCCTAACCCTAACCCTAACCCTAACCCTAACCCTAACCCTAACCCTAACCCTAACCCTAACCCTAACCCTAACCCTAACCCTAACCCTAACCCTAACCCTAACCCTAACCCTAACCCTAACCCTAACCCTAACCCTAACCCTAACCCTAACCCTAACCCTAACCCTAACCCTAACCCTAACCCTAACCCTAACCCTAACCCTAACCCTAACCCTAACCCTAACCCTAACCCTAACCCTAACCCTAACCCTAACCCTAACCCTAACCCTAACCCTAACCCTAACCCTAACCCTAACCCGTGTACCCTGGCCCTCGCCCTCGGGAGGATTTCCCCGGTACAGTGGGAGAGGGTGTCGCAAGGACAGGAAGGAGTGGTAGAAAGAGCCCGCACAGGTATTCTAACCCCGTACTGTTTGTGGGTGCATGGAGCGGTGGCAACGGTGCCGCAGTGGATATCGGTGGACTGGCAGTACTCTCTCTAGGTGATGCAAGGGTATCCCATGCAACACAACAACGTCGCGTATTACGGTTATACGACGAGGCATGCAACAACGCGAGCTTCATTGTCCAGCAAGCGCAACAGTAGTGCAGTCTGTTGGGACGTGGGTCGCCGAGGAGGTGCGCAAGCTCGCGAGTAGAGGACATTCCGTATTGCTTTCTGTAGTAGTGGGTTGTTTCAGAGATGCAGAGACTCTAGATCCCATTGAGAAGTTTATGTACCGCGAATTCCTCAGTAACCTGTGGCCCATCGTGGGGAAAGAGTCCTTCCTGTTCTCTCATGAGATTCGTGGGGATAGAAAAGAATAGCCCTGCATTCGGAGGAACCAACAGCTCCTGCGAGGGCGTTGTAGAGAGGCGGCAACAGGCGTGATAAGCAGGCATGAGGGAGGGTCTGAGGGGGGATGACTAGGAGTGATCTTGCGGTGGGGTGCGTCATACACTGACTCACTCATCATCTCTCAAGTGGCGTGGAGTGATTAAAGGATCGGCATTGGGTGTATGGACACTCATGGAGCGTTGCATCACAAAAACATATGGGAGCTGCGCCGTTAGCAGTCCCAAGATGACGTACCCTACCTGCCGTGTCTGTGTGCAACTAGTTGAAAACAAAAAAACTATGGAGTTATCCAGCGGAAGGGGGGTAGTAGTATTACAAGTAGCTGCAAAAGAACATGACCGGCGCCAGTCGACAGTGTACGAAAGGAGCAGCACAAGAGAGACCAGAACAGCCTGAAGTGGGTGCTGCATACTGACATAAACTCACCCACATACCTGTTTCGTGGGCCTGCGGACTTTGTACTCGTTTACGGTGAAGCGTCAGCCAGACACGCAAGTAGATGGACACCAGTTGACAGACCTTGATGTTGAAGTTCAGACTTGAGGCAACGTCTGAGGAACTGCTCCATCAGCTGCGGCTTGCAAAGAGTACTAGAGGGCTACCTTGCGCTCTTGCCGTAAAGGATGCGCTGTGGCGCACTTCATGGGGTACTACATTGGCGTCTTCGCTATACCTTTGAAAGATGCTAGGAAGGTGCGAATAATAAGGCGAGGCGAAACGTGCACAGGGGGTGTGTGCATGGAAGCCAGTTGGAACTTGTTTTGATGGGGGTAGGAAGCAGAAGAGTTTATGCTACGATTCGTTTGCTTCCCCCCGCCCATCAAGGTAGGGGGAATACTGTCGAAAAGAAATCACATGTGGGTAAGGAGTAGACTAAAAGAATGAGTGGTTCCTGCCGACTCTACTGTGCCTCCGAATCACAGACATGCAGGGATAGGAGGGATCTCCAGCTTTACTTGTTTCTCGCTGGCTCTCTGTATCTTGTCTGTGCGTGTGTGTGATCGCCCCGATTGCCTCAAGCGGAGAGGACACTCGGATAAAACAGCGTGCCCAGCTCATGGTGTCCGCCAATAAGGAAGTCGCGCACCGTCTCCAGTTGAAAGCCGCTCGAGAGGTACATCTTCCCGCCCCTCTCCAGGAGGAACTGAGCAGCCTGGAGCTTTGTCACAATGCCCCCCGTCGCGAATCGATTGTTCGGGGTTGCCTCGGCCACCAGCTCGCTAGGGTCGATCTCATGGACGACTTTGCGGATCTTAGCATCTGTGCAGGTCCGCGGATTCGCTGTGTAGTAGCCGTCGATATCGCTAAGAATGACGAGAAGATCCGCCTTGAAGCGGTGCGCGACAAGGGCCGAAAGACGGTCGTTGTCGCCAAAGACCAGCTCGTGAAGCGCCGTCGCGTCGTTTTCGTTGATAATGGGGATCACCTTGTGGCTGAGGAGCACCTCGATGGTGTTGTGGGCGTTGATGGTTCGCTTGCGCGAGTCAAGGTCATAGGCGGCAAGGAGCATCTGCGCGCACAGGATACCGTGCTTTTGAAACTCGGTGTAGTACATGTGCATGAGTAGCGGCTGCCCCATCGATGCGAGTGCCTGCTTATTGGGCACAAATGACTTGTCCATCTCCTTCTTTGTGTAGCCCGCGGCGACTGCGCCGGAGGTGACAAGGATAACCTCATACCTGGCCTGCAGCTCTGCTACAAATCGGCATAGCGCCTCAATGCGGTGCGAGGCGATCTCCTGGTTCTCCACGAGGATTGAGGAGCCTACCTTTACCACGATACGCTTCACCAACTTCAAAACCTCCGCCATTCGTGACGATGAGTGGCGAGGAGGAGAAGGAGGGGGCACTTCTCTGGCTGTTTCCGCCCCTGTTGTCGCGGATGTATTTTTGTGGTAGCACCTGCGTGCTGTTCCGGTACCGTGAGAAACGGTCGCCAATGAGAAGTACTACGAGAATTTCCCCAAAAAATGCAGCCGAACACGGCGTCACGCACCAAGTGAGTTGTAGCATGCACGACCACACAGAACCATGGTGAGCGACGTGTGCAGGGGTCGGATTAAATCGATGCGAGTGTACAAAAAGGAGAAGCGAGGACAGACAAAAGTGACGGATAAAGGGTGACTAAGTTGCGCTGCTTGGGTCACTACGAAGGGAGTGGACTGCGATGGCGCGCGTGAATTTCGGTGAGGAAGACGCACGTGCACATTGCACCACGCATTATCAGTGCATCATGCGCGGAGTGGCACGTTCGCGTGCGGTTTTGTGACGCACCGAACGCCCAGAGTGCGTCTGTAGGTTAGTGATCTCTTTTCGCTGCGCCTCCCGTAGAGCTCCCCCACCCCTCCCACCCGGCAACCAAGAGCAAGTGAAGGAAGTCGCACACAGAGAAATGGGGCTAGGTACGCGCTACCCAGCCGATGGGGCACACCTGTGCTACTATGGGGTGGTGAAAAAGGTGAAGGAGAGCGACGGCGCTGTGCGTATAAACTGCAGACCACCGCTTGTAGGGCTACGCACAGACGCCCTCGCCCGCTCCGGGGTCAAGGAGCAGCGTCACCGACCCGCGGCAGTCTCTCAAAAACCGCGAGACGGGCAAAGGATCGGTCGGGGACTCAGAGAGCACACCGCGCACGACCCAGTTCTTATCCTTGCCGGCGGCGAGTACGACCACATGCTTCGCGTGCTGAATCACAGTCTTGGAGAGAGTGACACGCCAGACCTTGGGGCTCATGGTTGGGCTGGGGAAGCTGACCGAGACAACGTGCTCTTCGTCCGTGGCCGCCACAGAGTCTGGAAAAATGGAGGCAGTGTGGCCATCAGAGCCGAATCCGAGAAGCACAATATCCACCACAGGAACAGACTTCGCCGTACCGTTTATTTGCTTGCATGGCAAGCAATTCAGCAGCTTCGCCTCGTAATCCTGTGCGACTGCCCACGCGCCGTCAAGACCGCCCTTCTCGTCTTTCGAGGTGGCAAGCGCGGCGCGGCGGTCAATTGAGATGACATCACTGCTTGGCACATCACGCAGCAGTGCCTTTGTAGCCATGGAAAAGTTGCTCTGCTCGTCGTCTTCCGAAAGAAGGCGCTCATCACCAAGGATGAACTGCACAGCGTGTTGCTGCAGCAACGCCAGGTCCTTTTCGTGGAGTTCCTCGTACAACCGCTTAGGGGTGGAACCTCCAGACAGTGCCAGCACGACGGGCACAGACTTGTCTACTCGCGCATCGATCGCGGCGAGAATGACCTCGCGCGCGGCGAAACTCATCTGCGACAGGTTCTCGCAGATCTTCACTGTGGGAGCAAAGGAGGTCATGGTGCCGGTGAGCCTAGCTCTGCGCTAGATGAGATGACACTCGAAAATGAAGTCCAGGAAAAGGGAGCGGTCGTGTACGACGTGTTTGTGAATGTAGCTTCATGCGGAATGAAGGATGATCCTGTAGCTGCGTATTTTCCAAAGATTGGCACAAAAACGATGAATCAAGAAAGATGAGTTCTGCGGCTGCCATTATGAACGACGGAGAAGCCTCATGGTTGCTGACAGCTCGCAGAGAAGAGCGTTACAGGCAAGCTGCACACGCAGAGGGCGAGGCCAGCGAAGCGACACACAGACAGGCAAACATACTTGTAGCCTCGATACTCTATTGCACTAGTCAGCCATGGTGAAGAGCAAGTTTGTGACCATCAGGACAGCACGTTTGTTGCTGGTGTAATGAGCAAAGAGGCTCAGTGGAGCAATAGCGTCCAAGCCCACCCTACGACACCAGCGACGTAGAGGGTTGCGCTAGCCGCCTTTTCAAATGCAGTGAACTGGCTGCCCCGCAGCACTGTTAGCTCGGGAGGGCCAATGATGTTGCACAGGGCGTGGGCTGCAGCGATAGCGATAATGCTACCCTCACAGACATGCTCATAATAGTACCCGCCCAGGAGACCAAAAAGGGTGGTGAAGACGAACACGCCGCAGATGGTGCGCCCAGCTGAACGCCAGCACGCACGCTCTCTGCCGTCGAGGTCTTTCCTATCGGTCTCGTGTCCTCGCATCTTCGTACGCTCGCTGCCAGGGACTCG